>NW_007249237.1:246828-358867 GCF_000164805.1 Carlito syrichta
CCCAGTCCCTCTCTTCCTCCCTCCCTCTCTTGTTCTCTCTTCCTCTTCTTCTTTCCATTCTTTCCTCCCTCACCCCTGTCTCTTCCTAGCTTGTCTAGACTCTCATGATATGATGCACGTTTTGGGATAAAACTCACCCCTAAAAGTATGCTGTGTAATTTGCATGTGAGGCACCGAGCCTGTGGCTCTACCTGTGGAATGTGTTTTGGACCCCTTGCTTGACTGGTTGCAATAAATGAGGTGTCATTCAAGAGTGCAGGATGGGGAGATCACAAGTGTTGGGCCCAAAGTACAAAATGTTAATTGATAAAAAAGTAATTAATGAAAACCTAATTAAAGCAGACATTCTGAGTAGGACACTCCTGGAATCCTGGGACTGTCTCAGTTACCAACTTTCCTCTGAGCTTATAATGTGTAATTGGGAGGTATTAGGCCCTAATGGATGATATGAATACAAAAATTAATTAATGAAAAAGAAAATTAAATCAGAGTGTGTTAAAAAAATTTCCAGAGCTGGGTCCCATGCACTGCAACAGTAGGTGCTAGAAGATCTATTAATGAAAATCTTTACAAATGACAGGGTCTTGCTTGCAGAACTGATACCTCCTTTCCATGCCTTGCCTCACCCTGTATTGTTTGTCTCCATTAAATAGCATCTGATGTCAGCTGGGCAGTGAGAACCAAGGGAAAGTTTTAATGTGGAAGCATCAGAAGTTTTCCCTTATTCCCACAGAGAGAAAATGTGTCTAGCATCTCTCTTATACAGTTTCTGGGATCCAAAAAACAGTGTCCCAGTCATTCAGCAAGAAATACAGTATCAAATCAATGTGGATTATGATATTAAAAACACATTTACTTACCTACAGGTATAAGAAAAATTAACTTCCCTTCATGAGCAGGAGACCAGTTTTTATAAATGTTTATGAACAAGTCATATTGACAAAAGGCCCCTAATTAGGTTGGCTTGCCATGTGCTCCTGGCTCCTGCAACTTGACCTTTGGCATGATTCATTGTTCTGTTTTATTGATCTGTAGTTAATCACTTCTGGTTTTGATTTTTCCCTGTGGAATGAGTTGGGGAGCTTAAGCATGCTCAGGACAGCTGGTGATATAGTTCTAGCTCTTTCTAAAATTTGGTATCCATAAAAGTTCCATGAGGAGCTTGTTAAAAATATGCAGAGGCCGGACTCGGTGGCTCAGCCTGTAATCCCAGTATTTTGGGAGACTGAGGTGAGTAGATTGCTTGAGCCCTCAGGTTCGAGACCAGCCCGGGCAACTTGGTAAGATCTCATTTCTACAATAAAATAAAAAATTAGCTGGATACAGTAGCACTTGCCTATACTTCCATCTACTTGGAAGGCTGAGGTGGAAGGATTGTTGGAGCATAGCAGGTCAACGCTGCGGTGGCCATGAGCATGCCGCTGCACTCCAGCCTGGGCGATGAAGTGAGACTCCAACTCAAAAAAAAAAATTGCAGATTCCATGGTCGAATCCCCCACTAAAGCTGCTTCTTTAGCTCTGGGGTATGACCCAGGAATCTGCATTTCAATAGGTGGTTTAGACACATGTGACTTGGGCACTGAGGTGTTTGGTGAACTGAATGCTTTTTGCTAGCGTAAATGAGGGCACAGTCATTTTGAATGCAAAGATTTAGTATCTTAGGCTCAGTTTATGTGCCTCCTAGATTCACTTGGCCCACCTGTCCCTTCAACCTTGAATTCTTGCCCGATGCACAGTCCCGCCCACAGCTGATGTCACCTGCACTTCTAACAATACTTATTTTGCCTCCTCTTAGAGAGAGGTCCAGGCTTTGTTACATCTCCATTGCTCCCACCATGGTGGGAGCTACAGAGTCTTTAGTGCCCAAGTTACAGCAGACAATCCTTGGATATGCCCTGTACCATGGCTAGGGGGTGGTGGTCTGACTTTCCCAGCAGCTGCATGGAGGAGCTCAGGTATCACAACCGGAATGTGCAAGCAAGTTCACATCCTGTGGGATGAACTTTAACCAGAGAGCCTGGAACCAGGGCAGCAGATACATTCCTCTCCCTCCTCTTGGAAGGAGTGCTCTGAGGTCAAGGGCTTTCACATAGCTATGCGACTGAGCAACTGCCTTCATTTTCTCCTGAGGCTATGGCTGACTCAGGAATGCATCACCTTGTATCTGCCTGTCCTCCTTCCTTCACTTCTCCCTTCCTCTCACATTTGCTGCCCTGTTCTACAATGACATCTTTGTGAGGGTGCTTTGCCTCAGCCTTTGTTCCTGTGCCGCCTCTTCGGGTTGCTGGCTGGGGATGGAAGTCAAACAATCTTACTGAGCCTCAGCCTCTTCATCTGGTAAATGGGGACAGTAATATTTTTTTTGAGTTGGGAGTCTCACTCTGTTGCCCAGGCTGGAGTACATTCACATAATCACAGCTCCCTGCGGCTTCAACCTCCTGGGCTCAAGTACAATTCTCCCTCCTCAGCTTTCCAAGTAGCTTGGGCTATAGGTACATGCCACTATGCCTGGCTAATTAAAAAAAAATTTTTTTTGTAGTGTCAAGGTCTTGCTGTATTGTCCAGGCTTGTCTCTAACTTTTGGGTTCAAGCATTCCTCTCACCTCAACCTCTCAAAGTGCTTGGATTACAGTTGTGAGCCACCGCACCTGGCAGGATAGTAATCTTAGTAGTTTCCTCATGGGGAAATTTTTTTTTTGAGTTGGAGTCTCACTCTGTCACCCAGACTGAAGTGCAGTGGCCGCTCCCGGCCACCGCAGCCTTGACCTGCTGGAGATCCTTCTGCTCAGCCTTCCACGTAGCTGGAACTACAGGTACGTGCTACCACGCCCTATTAATTTTTGATTTATTGTAGAGATGAGGTCTCACCAAGTTGCCCAGGCGGATCTCGAACCCACGGGCTCAGGCAATCCACTCACCTCAGCCTTCCAAAGCGTGGGATTACAGGCTGAGCCACCGAACCCAGCTATGGGGAAATTTTAAAGCCTAAGGAGTAATGATATTATTTAAGTATAAGTAAAATGATAATGTAATAAATACATGTTAATGATTGCTCTACTAATTAGAGTTATGTCTTTTAGTGAGGACAATTTAGGCTCATTTTGGGAAGTCCACAGGTATGCAGCTAGTAGAGTGAACAAAACCTACATTGTTCTAGAATTGTGCTTTCTAGAATGTGTTCCACAGCCTGTTAAAAGAAACTGGGAATCCCTAGTGGAAAACTGTCAGGGGACGGGTAGTGGGATTGACAGTTGAGGGAAACTGCTAGGGGAGGGAGGGACATACCTCATCAACAAGGGTGCCTGCATAATCAGCATTTGTATACCTAACCCTGAATTGTACCCCACATCTTTATAATAATAATAATAATAATAATAATAAAGATGCCATGTGTGACAACAAACATAAAAAACAAGTGCGAGAAGTTCTGGGACTGCAGGCCTTTCATGCAGGACTGTGAATCGCCTTGTTTCCCAGCCCAGCAGCTTTACTAACTGGCTAATAACCGCAAGTAACCAAGTTATTTAATGTCTCTGTGCCTCACAGGGTTGTGGATTAATGGTGTTAATACAGATAAGCATGAGAATAGTGTCTGGTATACAGTAAAAGCTCAATAAATGTTAATGATGATCATTAATATGATTTATACTGATATGGCAAGGTGTGTTATGAATCGCTAAGAGGAGGTTGGAGCCTACAGCATTTCTTTAACTCATGTTGTCTGTAGGGGACAAGTTTGTGTATAAATCCTCCCCCTCCTTTCCCTGGCCTTTCCCTCTCTCTCTCTCTCTCTTAACCCCCGCCCTCCTCTCCCCCTTTTTCCTTCTTTCCCTCTCCTCCCTCCTCCCTCCCTCCTCCCTCCCTCCTCTTCCATCTTCTCCCAATGTTAATATTGTGAATCTGATTCCAAGGACCTCTCTTCTGATAAAGTTGATGCCCAAAGAAGTGGGTAACCAGCATCATTTAATGCCTGGATGTATCGCTCAGCTCAGGCCAACTCCGAGAGTGATACGGAAGCTTCTCAGAGAACACACCATTTTCCTTCTGTAGCAGGAAATTTCCTTTGCTTCCGCTCTTCCTCCCCTCCACTTTCTTCCTTTGTAAGAAGGTGACTGCAAATGGCAAAAGAAGCAAACATATATGTTGACTGTATGTCTTCTTTGCAGCGGTTGCTGCTGAAGACATGGATGACACGTGGCGCTTGCCTTTCTGGAACACGCAGGCTGCAGAGCCGCCTGATGGACGAACTGATGCATGTATTGCCAGATTGTGGATTAACTGTAGAAGACCCAGAAATTGAAGCGATGTGCTGGGATGCTGGCCCTCCTCCCTGTCCAGGGGAGGAAGATTTGGCCCAGAGCACTCACCTAAGTCTTCCATCAGTGCCTTGTCCAAATTCTGCTCACCAGGCAATGGACTCATCACAATTCTGCTTCCCCAAAACTCCCTCTAGGGAAGAAGGAGCTGACCAGATAACATGAAAATCTGGTCTGTTTGCAAGGCCTGTTTCTCCTGGGAAATCAGCAGCCTGGAATCTAGGTTATACATCAACCTCTTGTGAGTTGGATCCACTAAGTTAGTCTCGCTGAGAGCAATCACATTTGACAGGATTGAATTAAGAGTATGCAGAGCTGAGGGCCCAGCCTCAGCCCAGGTGACCATACCAGGGTCCCGCTGGAAGTCTGGGAGCCCCTTCTGCCCTGTGACATCTCTTAAGCCTGCCTGTTATCTCTCAGGCAATGATATATCCATCCAGGGCAGTGACTCTCAATCTGGGGTAACTTTTACCTTAAGGGTCTGTATGGCAGTTTCTGGGGGTATTTTTGTTAGTCACAACTGAGAGGGACACTAATGGCATCCAGTGGGGAGAGGACAGGGATGCTGCTAAACATGCGACAAAGCACAGGTCAGTCCCCACAACAGAGAATTATCTGGTCTAAAGTACCTGTATGCCAAACTTGAGAAACCCTGGTCTAGACAGACTCAATCATCTGGTGTCTGCCCTGGAAGGACTGTAAGGAATTGTTAAGGCAGGATTCTGCCTTTACATTAGTGGAGGACTCAGCTTCTCCCTGGGCTGGGCAGCTTTAGATTGATGACTCTTCTGAGTCCTGGGGGTGGGGGCTCTTCTAGGAGTGTGGCAGACTGTTCTACAGCATTAACTGCAGATAGAGGTAAGAAGTCACACCCTCTGCCCTCCCCAAGTGCAGAGATCATTTGAACTCTACTTCAAGCAATAAGTTGTAGTTTAACTGCAGACCCACCTATGCTTTTATCCTGCATAATCCACCCAGGGATGGCAGTGGGAATCATGACAGGCATGGAGAATCAGTTGGATCTGCTTTAACATTCCAGCTCTGCTTCTTACTGAGCTGTGTGGCCTCAAGGAAGTTTCTTAACATTTCTGAGCCTCGGTCTTCTACATATCAGAGATGGTCATGCCTCGCTGTGAACTTGCTAGCTGAGAACTTGAAACTGCTGGAAGGGACAACTCTGTCCTCCCCTCGTGCAACCTTGCCCCTCTGCTGACTCTCAGGATAATTACCCAAAGAAAATGCCATTTGGTTTGGATTTGCTTTTTGTCCCCCCTCCCTCAGACTCTGTTATAGGGTTGGTTTGGTCCAATTTTCTTTGCAGGTTCTGCTGAAGTGTAGAAATTGTGTTAAAATTTCAGGCATGAGCTGGAGGGCATGGGATTGGCAGGTAATGGCTTTGCTGGGTTTAGATCTATGTCTACAAAGGGGCTGTTTATCCAGCCCCTTTTTAATTTTTAAGAGTACACATTTAAAAAAATCCACTCTCTCATTTTTTAGGTACCTGCTGCTAGTGTTGTTGTTCCCATTATAAAGATGAGAAAAAGGAGCCTCAGAGAGCTTCAGTGTCTGCCCAAGGTCACACAGCAAGATTTCCAACCACCCTCCTCTGTAACTCATTCTCAGGATTGTTGCATGGACCAAATGGAACAGCACATTTATGTACTTAGTGAGGTAGCTGGAGCATTTTGATGTGCATAGTGAAAACTAAATTCAGAGCAAAGACTTATAGATACTTGTTATATCCCAGGTGCTGTTCCAACTGCATTACATATTTGCACACCTTAGTTATCATCATAAGCCTGGAGGAAGGTACTTATTATCCCCATTTTACAGGTATGGAAACCTAAACACGCGGAAGTTAAGCAGATTGCCCAGGATGATACAGCCAGTAAGTGGCAGAATTGAGATCTAAATCAGAAAATCTAGCTGTTCCCATGTGTCTACTTTCTGCTTCTACATTGTTCTGCTTAGATTTCTGCCCAAGTATTTGTTCCTTCGAGGCTACACAGGAACAAGATGATTCTGATAAAGCGGGGCATATATAAGTTCCTGCATTCATGCATCCTTGTGATTTTGGCTCCATGGATATTCAATTTTGTTGGGTGCACCCAGTGGGATGGATGGGCCCTGGCTTCTGCAGTGGTTTTAATGGTCAGCGAGGGTGACATGATGTGCGGACTTGGAAGTGGTGTGGAGCAGGCTTGTGGCATGCGGCTGGTTGAGCCCATGGAAGTGGGAGGAAGTAGGCTGGACACCAGGTGACCAGATGACCCTGCCCTGCTGTGCCTTTGAGTTCGCTCTCTTGGCCTCTGATTACTCTTTAAACCTAATAGCATCTAGTGTTCCTTGTGGCCCATAGTCTGGGTGCTAGAACAGGGACCTGAATGTCTTTCCCTAACATGGAGGCTTTTGGTATTAAAAACATTTTCCTGGCCGGGCGCTATGCCTGCCTCTTTCACATACTTCATCTTATTTATTCCTCATAGCAACTCTGGGAGATAGGTACAATTATCTGCAATCTACAGCTGGAAATTGAGGCTTACACAGCATGGAATTGGTTGAACTGAGATTTAGATTCAGGGCTGTGGAACTCAGTCAGTCATCAAGCCCTGCTGATAACTCTTGAATCTATTTCTGCCTCCCTGTATCCACTGCCATTATCCTGGACCAAGCTACCATCAACTCTCACCTGGATCGTGAAGATGATGCATTCCTCTCCCTGAACCTACTCTTGTTGCCTTAAATCCATTTACTACTTTAAAGATATTGAAATCTTAGCTCCTTAAGGATCTTATCTCCAATATTCTACGCCAAATTCTCAGGGCTTAATATCATTCCTGGTAAATGGTAGGTATTCAAAAATGCTGTGAATGAATAACTGGATGAATGATTAGATTTACATCCTAGAAAAATTATCCTGATGGATGATTTTTCTGTCATCCATCCTTCCATCCACTCATCCACCCACTTACCTACCCATCCATCCATCCATCCATCCATCCATCCATCCATCCATCCATCCATCCATCTATCCACCAATCCACCCATACCTATCTACTCATTTTTATCTATCCACATGTTCATAATTCATCGCCATCCCTCCATCATCCATCCATTCATCCATCCACCCATCCACTCACCCATCCACCCATGCCTATCTACTCATTTTTATCTATCCACATGTTCATAATTCATCCCCACCCCTCCATCATCCATCTGCCCATCCATCCATCTGCTCACCCATCTACCCATTCACTCACCCATTTCTGCATTCACTCATTCATCACTTATCCACATATCCATAATTCATCCCCATCATTCATCCATCCACTCACCTACTCATCCACTCATCCACTCACCCATCTACCCATTCATTCATTTGTCTCCCCATTCACTTATTCATCACTTATCCATAAATTATCCCCATTATCCTCTCTCCCTCCCTCCCTCCCTCTTTCCTCATCCATCTATCTTTTTATCCCGATTCACCCAACCAGCCATTTATTAGAACACAAAAAAGGCACAACACATTTAGTGTTATTAGGCCAGGTATTGTAAAAGTGCTCTTTGATGAAGAAAACATCATATTATTTCTTATTTTAAGAGTGAATCAAGATTAAAGCAGACACTTTTCATGAGTTGGCTCATGAATTTGGACCTTCATCTAAAATATTAAAATATAACCTGTGCCTTTTCTAATTTTCTCAGTAGGTGATCAGAGACAGCATGAGTAATTCAAATACAAGCTAAGCTCTAATTCCTTGCCTGTTAGAAAGCCACTTGCACTTTGGGGTGCAAAACAGAGATTGCAGACACATTAATATTTAAGAGCTTGGAGACTGTCTAAAGCTAAGGTGTAGGTATGTAAAACAAGTACTTGATTAAAGAGTAGATTTTTATAATGTTTAGTTGGGGGGCTGTGGAGCCTCACCTACAGGGCCTGCGCCCACCCTGTTGGGTACCACCCCAGGGCGCCAGGGATCCCAGCTCTGTTTCTGACGTTGGGGTTTGGAGTTATTGGCACCGCAGGGGGATGCCAGGGATTCCAAAGACTTCTGCCTGTGGTCATAGTTAACAAAGGCAGCTAGGCGAGAAGGGACAAGATTACCGGCGCAGGAGCCTCATAAATATGAGATGAGACGACTCGGATAGAAATGAAAGTTGAGATGCTCAAAAATAAAGCATGAACGAGTCCTGGCCCTGTATAAGAAAAGGATTGATCTCTGTACGCTGACAGAATGTACGATTTCCCCTCACTTTACTACAGTGCTTCTGTTTCTATAGAAACCACCAATTTTATAGACAGATCAGCTCTGTGAGAAGGCGCGGGGAGTTCAGTTTGAAGCCAAGTGCCGTCAGGGCACCAGCGCTCCCAGCCCTGAGGAGGGGGCTTTCTTCTTCGCTAGCTAACTAGCTCTCCTGGGGATGGTTAATGATTACCAGGCTTGGAACCTGTCACTATTATTATAATAACACTTGCAGTGCTGCTTTACTGCCGCAGAGTCCTGAAGACACGGTTAGTTCTAGGACTCACAGAGTGTTCTCATGGAGGGTGGCGGCATGCAGACCTTCTTCCTTTCCTCCTTTCATTTGTTCATCAGGTACATACTGATATCTTTGCACCAGACACTGCCGAGCCCTGGAGGAGTCCATGGTACTGTAAGGGAGAAAGACGGGCAAATCAATAACTTCATTCCAGTTCTTTGAAAGAGGTTTTTCTGGCAAGGGCTACCTTAGAGACAAGTGCCTGGTGCTGGGTGGATCTCAGGGATGGTTTGGCACACATAAACAATAGCCGAGTGGTTCAGTGATCTTTGCTGCATAACAAGTTACTTCAAAACCTAGTGCTATAAACCAGCAACTATTTCATTTGTACATGCCTCTGTGGATCGTGAATTAGAGCAGGCACATTGGATAGGTTTGTGTCTGCTCCACAATGTTCAGGGCCTCAGCTGGTGTGGATCAAAGGCAAAGATGGCTGGCACTGCTCAAATGGGTCCATATAACTGGAACCTTGACTGTTCTCCAAATAGCATTTTCTAGAACTGGAATATCCAAGAATGGCTCCTCCACTCACATGGCTAGCACCTGGGCTGGGATGAATAGAATAGCTGGGGGCTAGTTGTCATTGCATGCTCTCTCTACATGGCTTCTTCCAGTGGCTAGCTTGGACTTCCTTCCATCATGGCCTTCCCAGGAGAGTCAGACTTCTTCTGTGGTAGTGAATGCTATGAGGCTTATTATGACCTTGCCTCCAGAATGTCACTACCACTGCATTCTGTTGGAAGAAAACAAATAACTAAAGCATATGTAGAGAGAGAAGAGGAATACATCCCACCTCTCAGCTGGGAGTGGCATGCATGTCTAGGAAGGGGAAAAGTTGGTGGGAGACATCTTGGAGATAAGCATCCAAGTTTTCATTTTTAGCAACAGGGTGAGATCACAGTGGAGAGGAAGTCAACATTGTAATGAGGTTGCAGTTAGGTAACAGATTTAACAGGTGGGATACAGATCCATGGGGTGTTGGTCATGCACATGGTGAGAGGCTCTCCAAATCCAGTCAGGTTTTGGTTCAGGAAGTATGTTCCAGCAGCATGTCCGTGTGGCAAAGGTCATGAAAATGTCTGTGAACAACTGGATTTGTGAATCTGATGCTCAGAGTTGAATCAGGCCTGGTGATATAGACGTGGAGGTCGTTGTTGTAGCTGGGCTGCTGGTTTATTCGTAACAAACTCCAATCCAAACTGGCATAAGCAAAAAGTAAATTTGTTGGTTCATTTAACTGAAAATTGGGTTTGGGTTCTTCAAACATCACTAAATCCAGGGACTCACATGAAGTGATCAGTTCTGAGTCTCTGTCTCCTATCTTTCCACTTTGCATTTTTGTGAGCTAGGCTTTCCCTTTAGGGAGGCAAGATGGCCATAACCCCATGCCTCTGAGCTCACTGGAAAAGAGATAACTCTCATTACCAACAGTTCAGAGGCTGGTTGCATTGGCTGGTATTGGACCACATGACTATCCCTAAAACTTCTTTCAGGTCAGGGCCGGTGAGGCTATGAGTGGCCAACCTTGAGTTATATGCCCACACCTGAGGCAGGCTGGAGTGTGGGGAGGGATTTCTCTAGAGGATAATCTAGATGTTCTTATAGACAAATGATGTGGATGTAGGGCATCTTAAACAGTACTGCCCTCTCTGGGTGGTAACTGAGGCCAAGGGAGTAAATGAAATGGTCTGGGAAGAGAGTATTGATGAGTGAGAAGAAACGAGAGCTGGGGCAGGGCCCTGAATAGCATCTGATGGGTGGGCTAAGGAAGTAGACACTGTAAAGAAGTCTGTGATAGAGTTCTTGAGGACTTGGGAGGAAAACCAGTGGCTTATAACTTTCAGGAAGCCAAGAGAAGGATCCATTTCAAGAGGGTGGGAATGACCAGCATTGGAAGTGCATTGCCAAAGTCAAGTGAGAGTCACTCATTCTTTCATCCATTAATTTAACAAATATATACTGATCACCTACTTGTGCCAGGTACTGTTCTAGTACTGGGAATACAAAGTGAACAAAACAGACAAAATGTCCTGCCCTCATGGATCTTATATCCTAGATAAGGATGAAGGGGTGGCCGTTAGATTCAGTGACAGTGTGGACACTTGTCAGTGACCTTGGTGAACACCCCAGGGTGGGGGTGGCCACATGCACTGGTTTGGAGAGTGAGTGGAAGGTACAAGGGTAGACATGGTGAGTGAGCACAACTCTTGCAAGAAGTTCGGTTATCCAGGGGAGGAGAGAAAAGGAGCAAGGGCCAGAGTGAAGGAGACATTGAGAGACTGTTTTAGTTTACTTACTTTACTATGAGTGTGAGGCTTTCCCTTTCTGTGCGTGTTATCCTCCTATGCCCTCAAACACTGTGATATTGTGTCTGGTCTGGTTCCTGAGAGAAGATCTCTCTCCTTGTTTGTTTGCCTGAAGGAAGTGCAGATGACCCCTTGGAGGGAGACAGATAGCATTAGAACTTCCCCTGCCCCACAGAGAACAGGAGGAATTCCTGAAATCCAGAAATGAGAAGGGGCCTTATTCCCTCTTTCATTAGTTCCCCTGCTGGGACCCCCGGGAAGGCTCGGCAGCATAAAAACCTCACAAGATACAAGGAAGATGCATTTTAACACACACAGGTCTCTCCAGCCTAAACAAAACAGAATAAATAAGCCTACCTTCCTGTGAGTCTACATTTTTGAATCCAAATTTTTTCTTCTCCCCCCAGGGTGCCAGCTGCATGTGATTGACATGGGCGGGAGGCAGTCAGGGTGGGGCAAGGACTGGGGCAATGTGGATAATTGCCCTCTGGAAAATTCAGAGTTGATTGTAATTAACCTAATTTTGGAAGCACAGCTCAAGATCCCATACCTGCAATTCTCATGCAGCCCTGGTCAGAAAGCTCCCTGCATCTGCTCTCTTTGACCTGACTCTAAGTGCTTGATTGTCATTCTCACCCCCCACCTCCAGGTGACATTTGGCAATGTCTGGAGACATTTTTAGTTGTTACAACTGGGGAAAGGGTGCCTCTGGCATCCGGTGCATAGAGGCTAGGGATACTTCTTAACATCCTGAAATTCACCGGATGACCCCCAGGACAAAGATTTACCCTGTTCAAAATGTCAACAGTGCTGAGGTTGAAGTTGAGAAACCCTGTTGTAAATCCTGCTGTTTTTGTGTTGGATGAGAGTTGCCATAACACTGAGTGAAGAAAGAAGGGCATGATTTGGGACAAGAACTACACCGGTCTACACTAGAGTAGATGGTTCTGATACTCCCATTGGAAGGTAATAGATGTTCTGTACATGAGACTAATTTTTTTTTTTTTTTTTTTACCGGAGGTTCTACCAGTCGTATTTATAGTCACAGCTCAGGGCCCTTGTCTGAGGAACTGATAACATTCTGATCCCCTGTCAAGTGTGTAACATCCTTTGCCGATGCCACAGTGAGGTTAGACTACAATCTGTTGTATTTGAGGCATACAGCATAGTTTAACTCTGGAGTTGTTTAGTTCCTGGGATTGCTGGTTTGGTTTTCTTTAGTGAAAACATACAGGCACATAAATATTAATGCTTTTCCTTTCTAAGTGCTGGACCTCCCAGAGCCTGGTAGAACTGTGCTCTGGTGTCCTGAGTAGGTCTGGCCTCAACTCAGCCCTGCTCCCTGCTGTGGCACGTCCCTGGGTGAATCATTGGCTGAGGATAGTTCCCTCAAGGGGTTGCCCGCCTCCTGCAGATGGAGACAAGCTTCTAGGTGAATATGATCCTGATTCTCCCATTTCTTTGTGAATCTGGGTGAGTTGAGAAGAGACCAGTTGTCAGTGCCCCTCTATGACTTGACAACTCTAATGGGCAAGTGATCAAAACCCCAGTGGACAGACTGATCTGAGCTAGAACGTGTATGAACCTCTGGAACGTTATACTAAGTAAAAGAAGCCAGACAGAAGGTCACATATTGAATGATTCCATGAATATTAAATCTCCAGAATAGATAAATCCATAGAAGCAGAAAGCAGATTCAGGTTTGCCAGGGGTTGGGGAAAGGGAAATGGGAGTGACTGCTTAATGGGTAGGGGGACCTTTCCGGGGGTGACGAAAATGTCTTGCAGCTAGATAGAGATGGTGGTTGCACAACATTGTGAATGTACCAAATGCCACTGAATTGTTCACTTTAAAATGATTGTCTTATGTGAATTTCACCTCAATTAAAAGCAGATCTGCTGCTCTGGGATGATATCCTCTGAGTGTCTGGGGACTTCTTGGGACACCTTCCATAGTGTGACATTTCTTAATCGCCTTTTCCCTGATGGACAGAGCAGCTCAGCTGGCCTGTCTCCAGACCACAGAGCCCTGGGCCCAGCACATACCGCAGGGGCCTGGTGGGCACCAGGGGAGAGACCCATCCTTGGGGTGACAGGACCTCAGAGGCCCTGATGGGACAAGCCTTGCCCTGTTGGACACTGGAAGCAGGGAGCATCTGCTGGGGTTTTGTCTCTTTCATGTTTCACTGGGAGTGATAAATGAAGCTTTGCATCTGCTTCACGGCAGATTAGTCCCCGGAGAGACAGCAGACGCTCTGGCAGACACATTTAAATGCTCAGTAGCCAGCATCCTGCAGGATATAAAGTGTGGAGCAAGGGAGAGGGAGGGCTCCCACCGGCGGCCATTACAGGGTGTGGCGACCAGCAAGCCTGTTGGGTCCGATACCCCAGTGGGCTCTGCAGATACTTGGGAGGGAAAATGAGCCCAGTTTTACTTACCATTTCCCTTTTGTGTTCCACTGCAGGGAGAGAGCACATGGACACTTGGCTTTAGTCCCGAACTGAGATAAACTATTCAGGAGCCGGATGGGTGGTGTCAAAAGTCAAACAGCTGTCATTTATTAACTCTGTTGCTTTGGACACATTATTTAACCTCTCATGGTCCAGTTTCCTGCAAAATGATGATGAGAATGCCAGGCACACAGGAGCTGGTGAGGCTTAGATCAGCATAGATAAGTAAATATTATATGCATAATATGTATCTTTAGATCAATTATAGTGTAAATAAATGTATATAGTATAATTACTATATAGTATATGCATGTATAATATATAAATATTTATATTACATTTATATATTATATGTGTATATAACTTATGAATATTTATGATAGATTTATAGATAATATAGATGCTATATATAATATATATTATATGTCTATACACACATAACTCTTTCTACAATGTCTGGCAACAAATGATACTGGTGAATAGTCATCTGAAAATGGTGGAGTAGGTTCATTCATTTATTCATTCAATAAGTTTTTTGAGCTCCTATCAATTACCAGGCAGGGAGAATAAACTGTGACTCAGATGAACAATATACTCTGCCCTCATGAAGCCTACATACCAGAGGGGAGATAAGACATCATGGACACACATGATTGCAAATTATAATAAATACTGTGACTAAAATCAAGTGAGTGCTTAATGCAGACAGTGGCCAAGTATGGGTTTTACATATAGTGGCAGGGACAGCTTCTCTGGAGATACCTGGCAGAAGAGAAGGTGCCTCCTTCTCTTGGTCACATGAAAAGTGGGGAGGGTTCTGGGTGGAGGGTACAGCATGTGTAAAGACCTTGAGGCGAGGGAGAGCGTGGTCTTTTCACAAACCTGAATGCAGCTCGTGTGTCTGGGCAACAGCAAGTGGAAAGGCAGCTACAGATAAGATTGGAGGGGCAGGAGGGGGTTGCTCTTCATATAGGCCTGGTGGGCTATTTAAGAGAATTTGGATTTTATTACAGGCTTAAAGAGAAGCCAGTGCAGGCAGTGGTGTGATTGGATTTTTGTTCCAGGAATGTCACTGCTGTTGGAAGAGGGTATGGTCTAGAGAGCTTTGCAAGAGGGATAGGAAGAGCGGTTTTCAGGTTCTTATGTGGGAACCAATGCTTGCTGTGCCTGTCTGCTTAGGAAAACAGAAATTCCAGCAGAAGCTCTTTTAAAAGCTCCTCCAGCTCTGAGACCCTAAACTATGACATCTTCTCTGCTCTCCTGGGTTTGCTTTTCAGAAACAGTAGGAGGGTAGTAGACACAGGGATGTGGAAGGTGTTATTGGAGGTAGAAGAACCCAGCTCTTCCCTGGGCTTCACCCATGAATTGATCCCCAGGAGTGATGGCCAGATCCTCCTGGAGCAATGAGGGCCTAAGTAATTTCAAGAAGGTTCATTGAATTGAACTGTATGTTGAGGGAGATTAACTGGTGTGGTGAAGTCGATGGCTTTAGATCCCTTATGCAGGAAGAGGGGAACATAGAAAGTGAGAGATTCAGGCCAGGTTGGAATCTGTGCTTCCTCCTTCCTCTGCCTTATTTGCATCCTTTCAGAGGACTGAAAGCGCTGGGCAGTAAGGGTGCCTAGGAGAGACTGCTGTTGCCCAGTGCCTGCACCTGGAAGAGGAAGGAAGAATAATTCAGTCTTTAGTGGACAACTCTTCTCGTTAGGTCAAGCTTCCCTGCACTTGCTCAGGTCCAGGCATTGGATACAAGCTTCAAACACAAAAAGGCTCTGCATATCCATCCACAAGCCAATTCCCATAAGGGCTGGCTTTAGAGCAGTTGGGTCAGTTCCAGCAGCTGATGATCTTTGATCTACTGCTCTGGGATGATATCAACTGAATGTCTGGGGACTTCTTGGGAAATCGTCCACACAGTGACATTTTCCTAATCTCAGCCTTTGTTGGCAGCCAGGCAACTTGGCTTCTGCCTAGATGTCTTTGGAATGGGAATCTTGGCTGAGGTGTGAGCCCCTGTTGAAAAGCCCTCTCTCGCCTTAAGTCATGTCTGAGTTTTGGTCTAAATAAATGGGTAATTGGAATGAATGTCACAGAAAAACAAATGACAACAAGCCATGGGTGTTTCCCATGAAGAGCAAAGTGTTAAATACTGAAATCTGTGGATGCCAAGGTTCTGTGGCAGAGTTTAATATGCAATTACTGTAAGCTTTTCTTCATTCATTTAACAAGTATTTATACAGCCAAATGACCAAAGTAGTTAATAATAATATACACTTATCGACTACTTCTTATATGCCAGGGAATACCTAAATATTCTATGTGTGTCAAATCTCGGAATCCTCTATCAACCTGATGAGGTTGGTCTCATCAATATTTCTATTTTGAGGATAAAAACAACTTAGGCTTGGAAGAGCTGAACACTTGGCAACGTCATTTAAACTTAGCTAGTGGAGACAGGATTTGAACTTAGGTGGTCTAAACTCAGAACCAGCAAGTACCCCTGTGCCATGCTCCCCCAATGCCAAGTGCCATGTTGAATACCAAGGATATGAGACAGAACGAAATAAAGCCTCTGTTCTCCTTTCACTCTTAGTCTAGTTTGAGGAGACAGACTTTACACACTCAGGCAATTACAAAGAACAATAGAGGTGATGAAAGTGAAGTCTAGTAAGAGTGTGTGGTGGGTACCCAGCTTATACTTTTTATGAATGGAAAGGGCTTACATAGGGAAAATTAATTTAAGTCTAATACGTATTCCATCTAGAAACCATACTTGAGTTGTGTCATTGGTTTGTGTATATTCTTCTCTGGGAACCGTAGCTGGATGGAAAGTTGACCTGTTTTTCCTCTTGATTGCCTGATGGCACGTCCTCCTTTTGACCTAGCCAACTAGTGTGGATGCATCACAACCAGTACTGTTTGCAGAACATCTTTGACTAGGTATATGTAAATGCTGCATGATACTTTTGGATTCAGGTCTCCATCAATTGACTTCTTAGGACAGCAGCTCCCCCTGGGTGGTATGTATATCACTCCAATCATGGCCATAGTGTTTCTACAGCCTGAGTGTTCTTTCTTTCAGGCTAGTCCCTTTGCTCCTATCCCTGTCCCTTGGAGTTACATTTTGCTGTTTTTGATGGGAAGAATGACTTCTCGATTGTAATGTGCTAAAGAAGGGCTATGTTGATGTGGCCTCTTCCATGATACTCCCTGGGGCCATTGAAGGCAATGTTGTTTAAACATGTCATGCCCAATATCATGTAGCCTCTCCTCCATCATAGCCACATGGAGTTGTTTGATTTTAGCATCATTTTCTACTTGGGAGATGTTCTCATTTTGCTAATCCTCCCTTTCCTAACCTCAAGGCATTCATGGCCAACCATGGCATCTAGGAACAGTATGTGAAGTTGAAATCCCATCTCTTGCTTTCTGCTGTCTCATGGAGTGATGTCATTAGAGGATGTATTGGCAGAATTGATCAGGGACCCAGAAGGACTGAGACTAGTTGAGCTAAGTCAGGAGTCATGGGAACGAAAGGAAGGGATATATATGAATGACACTGTGGATAAGAAAATTGACAGGACTTTATAACCTACTGAATACATATATCAAGAAGGAGATAGGGAAAAAGAAAGACAGTTGCAAATTTTCTAGATGTTCAGGTACCTTTTATAGAAAAAAGAGAGTCAAAGGGAGGAAGATTGGAATGGACATTTATTGAGCATGTGATGCGGGCCAGATAGCATGCAAAGATTTTTTGTGCAATGACATCTCTTAATCTTAACAGTAACTTTCGAATCCTTTGATTCGCTATCTTATTTTACCAATGAGAAAACTGCAGCTCTGAAAGGTAAGTTGTTTCCAGCTGAGTGGGATTTGAAGCTGTATTCTAAGCTTTTGATGAGGGCTGTGCTTTACCTGGCAATACCCATGAAATCTGTAGAATTTAAGGAAACTAAACTAGAACCCTTCAACAGAAATTCTTTTTTTGTGTGTGTGGTGAAATGTATCCAACTTCATGAGAAGATAAAACCATAGTAAAGTTTTCATTTTATAGGCACCCCTGTGACTTTCTGGACTCTTCCATAGGGAGATGCACATTACATTTTGGCTTCCTTGTATTTCAGCTAGGTATGAGCTTCATCTTTCACCCAAGAGCAGGTATAACATATGTCTCTGAATCACTTATGTGCCTAATAGGCTGGAGATGCTCCAATGTATAAATTGTCTCCTGTCCTCTCTTCAACTTCATGTCTAATTTCCAGATCTGTCTTGTATTTTTGAACCCATTTTCTCTTTTCATGTTGCTTTTCTGGTCATTCCATCCCATCAGTTTTTATCTCTCTTGAAATATATGTCTTCTTTGCCATGGTTATAGCTATGTGAATGCAGCTCATTTCCCCAGTGAGCTTGTGATCTCTTTGACAACATCAAAGGCTGCTGTCTGACCATTTTACATCCCTATAGTATCTTGCATGATGTCTCAAGTCCAGAGCTAGTACAGTGTAGCTCACAAAGCATGCATTTCAGAGGTAGGGGGAACTAGATTCAAATCTTGGCTCTACCATTTTGTAGATAGGTGATCTTGGGCAAGGTACTTTAACAATTTTGAACCTCTGTATCCTTGCTAGTGGGATTAAAGTAATAAGAATTATATCCTGGGAAGATCATACTTTAAACATTAAATCAGATATTATATATTAAAAGCCTGGCATCATGCCTGATACCCAGTAGACACTCAATAAATGCTAGTATATTCTTATCCATTTCCCTTCATAGAGTGACAGAGTTGCAATGTTGAGAGGTTATCTCTGTCCAACAAGTACTCTCTGAATGGATAAGAATGTATTCAGTGAGCATTTGTTGGATAGATAGATTTGAAAGTAAGGTAAATGATCTTCCCTCCCAATACTCCCACTCTATCACCTTATCCTACCTTTTTTCTTCTGAGTCCTTATTTCTACATGAAATTCTATTCTTTATTAATGGTATTCTTCATGCACTTATTTAAACATTTTTTTTTCTTAATAAAGTGCAAGCCTTCTGAAGGCCAAAACTCCATTTGATTCACGGCTGTGATCCCAGCTCTTAACTGAGAACCTGGAGCCTAGTAGGTATCAAATAAATAGTACTTGATCAGTGAATGAAAAAGATGAAGCAATAGATTTAGTTCAATTTTATTAACCAAACATTGTCTCAGCACCAACTATTGGCCAGGTACTGAGTGAGACACTGGCTGCAGAGCTGAACAAGACAGGACCTGCTCTCAAGAAGGACAGGAAAAGAGGAAAAAAGGAGGAAAAATAGACATGCTCCAATCTTCCACACAGAAACAGAATCTTCATCTTCTCCAATCTCTGAGCCAATGTTGATAGAAACATGGGCTGAAATGAAAGGAGTGATAATAAGTAGTGTCCGGAATAAAAGCTTCATATATTCAGAGTCACATTCTCCTATGGAATTGTCTCCCCTCTCTTACCTCAGATTATCCTAGAAGGCCACCTTGCCTGGCAGGAGAAATGGACATCCTACTGAAATTGACGACATATTTAAGCATTTGCCATCAGAGTACACTCAGCATTGCCATTTGGGGAAAACTCATTTAATAAGAGATCTAACCCATGCAAATGTAAGAGAATTGGTTGACTTGTCTCCCTTTTTGTGGATTATACAGAAACCAATGATGGTTAAGGAGGCAAGTGAGTTGATAAAAGCATCTCTGGAGATCAAGTACTAAAGGTGTCTTTATTGCTCACCTCTCAAGGAACCTTCTGTTTAAACTGCCGGCAGTAAGTGCAGGTTAGATCTGTGAAGTTATTATAAATGCCGTTCTTAAGCCTAAGAACTTTATTTTTTAATTGGGTTCTTTTCTTTTCTTCTTTTTTTCTAAACTACTAATGCAATAGAAAGAATGAAAATTTGTAATTTCTTAAAACACAGAAACTATTGAGAGAGAGAACAAAGAGACTATTGAAACACTATAGACTTTCGGTAAAACCAAAAACATGCATAACCCCTTCCCTCCTTTCATTGCACAATGGAGCACTCTCTAATGAGCCGAGGGGGAGGAAATTAGGCTAGAAATACCCAGCACAACTCCTTATTAAGGAAGAAATAGTCTGGGGGAGAGAGGAAGGGAAAGGCTATTACTGGCTGACATGGAAAGATGCAGAGAGGCAGGGACTGACTGTCCTTGCTGAACTCTTTCTTCTTCAGAGCTTCTCTCTGCTCCTTGTTCCATATGCTGCCAGTCATTGAAGGTCTATCCATCATATGATTGGGTCCTAAAAAAGAGTCAGTGAATGTTTTAAACAGCTTTTCTTAGAGGGTACTTTGATGAAGTGGAAGGAGTCATGAAGAAGCATGTTCAGATTCTAGCTATGCTAGGATAGGGGAAAATGTGTGCTTCAGTGAAAAGCTATGATTGTCTAGCTCTAGACTCTGGAGGCGATCCCTCCTGGTTATCTGATTTTGATTTGATGGAACCTATTTTTACCACTCTGAGTTCTATATAACTGATATATGTGCACATTCTACCCTGTCTAGTAGAGGTTCAACTGATCACTCAATCTTCCTGCTAACAAATTTACCTCCTTTGGCACATCCATTTATTATTTCTGATCTATTGATGTGTCTGCTCCTTGAGTTCTTTTCTGAACCACTTATAGTATCTTCCTATTCTTTATTGATTAATGGTAGAATAAAGTATTTTACATGTGTTCATTTTATATCTGTATGACAATCTCGACCTTACTATTTTTTGAAAATTATCTTTTAATACTCATTACTTAATGGTAATCTTAAAGTGACTTAACCTCTCTGAGCCTCAGTGTCCTCATCTGCAGAATGGGAACAGTAATACAGAGCGAAATCATCACAGATTTTATCAAGAATTTTCTCATTCACTGTCCCATTTAGTATTAATAGCTAAAAAAGTACTTAGCAGTTCATCTTTAGTTATTATGGATGGTGAATGAAATAATGCTTGTGAAAACATTATTACCTAATGCAATTCACAAAATGTGATTCAGAATTTAGCTGACTCTATTATCATTGGCATCCAATGAAGATTGATAAGCTGTTCCCAACTCCCTGAAAGCATGTGATTTGGGAGGGAGAGGAAATTTTTTCTCGTGACTTCAAAAGGTGATTTGAGACAAATAGATATAAAGGATAGGATCAGATTTTGACTGATAATAAAGGGAGAGGACTTTCTAAGAAATAGCTCTAATGGTGGAGTGGGCTGCCTTATGGGGTAGTGAGGTTTCCATAACTGAAAGTATGTAGGCAGAGACCATGTTGCTCATGGTACCTGCAGTACTAAAAAAAGTCCCAAACATAGCCCCCTTCTGCAAAGCTTAATGCAAAGAAACACAGGCACACGTGGGAAAATGACTACTACCTACTGCCAGGGAGCCTGAGAGTCACAACCTCTAATTGCTAGAGACCCTATCAGCTCCAGTGCCTGTGTAGACATGTGGATGGCATATGAGCATTGTCTGTCATATAATAGCTGCACATGAAATGCTGGTTTCAAGTAATCTGTCCTCTTGGAATAGCTTTGTCATTTGCTTATATAGCAAGACTTGGGTCATTGTGCAGTAACATGACATATTCATAGAGCCTGTAAGACTGGAGGTCCTACTGTGCAGGGGTGTACTGCTGGCTCACTGTGGGACTGAGGAGGATACAGTGAGGAAATCCAGGCCTAACCATGCTATGCGACCCATGCCTGATCACCCAGATGCAGAGTCGAGACTTTCTCTAATAGCGTCTACCTACCCCTCTCCCAGCATCCCCTTCCTTGCTTTGCTTTCTCTGTAGCAGTTAGCTATCCAACACATTAGGTGTCTTGTTTACCACCTTTCTTCTTTTGTTAGAATGTGAACTTTATAAAGGGAGGAATTTTTGCATTTGGTTCACTTCTGAGTTTGTACACTTAGCATTTAGAGCAGTGCTTGGTCCATAGTAGATACTCATTAAATATTTTATGAAAACCAAATGAGTGAGTTTCCCAAATACTCTTATGCCCCAGGTTTTTGGCAAGCAGCTCTGATGATAGTTTTCTGGGGTTCTGTTGAGCATGTCTGGGGAAGAAAGTTTTGACATGGTTCTCAACAATTCCTGCCTCCTAATATTCATTCCTTTGTTTAATCCTTTATCTTCAAGTGTGGACTGGACCTACAGACTTGCTTCTAAAGAATAAAAGACAGCAAACATGATGGGATGGATGTCACCTCTGAGATTAGGTTACAGAAGATTGAGGCTTCCATCTTGCTATCACTTTTTCTTTGTTGGTCCTTCCTTTGTCCCCTTGTTTACTCATTCTGATGAAGTAAGCTGATGTGTGGTGAGACAGTCTGCAGAGACACTCATGAGGTAAGGCACTGAGGGAGGTCTCTGGCCATTAGATGACAAAGAGGTAAGACCTCTGTCCAACAGCCTCTGGGAGACTGAATTCAGCCAACAACCATACAAGTGAGCTTAGAGGCATATCCTTCCCTGGTTAAGTCTTCGATTGAGACTGCAGCCCTAGCCTGTATCTTGATTGCAACTTAACGAGATGCTGAAATAAAAGACCCGGATAAGCACTGCCTGGTTTCCTGACCTACAGAGAATATAAGATAATAAAATGTGTGTTGCTTTAAATTGCTAAGTTTTGGGGTATTTTATTATGTGGCAGTAGATAACTAGTACATTTCTTTATTTTTCTTTGTCTGGAAACTATATTCCTTTATTAAGGGAGTTGAATTCCCTTTCCTTTTGTTTCCTCCCTTGGCTATACACACATTAATTCTCTCTCTCTCATTTGAGGCATTCCTGGCACTAGCATTTGACACAACTTCAGGCCCAGCAAACTGCCTGAGACCCTGTTAGCAATGCCATAATGAGATGGGTAAATTCTCAGTACCTTCTGACACTGCCCAAGGCAAAGTCATAAGTGATGCTTGTTCGATAATTCTGAGGTGTGTCACTGCCTGGAAGGCCGTCTGGTATTTATAGGAGGCTGAAAGTTAGGCACTGGGGAAAAATGAGTTCCAGACTGTTGCACTTATTTTCAGATAGAATCATATTCCCTGAAAAATTGCATAGGCTGTTGGGCTGATAGGGGTTCACCATGATTGTATGGCTCACTGGGCTTGGATTGTGGTTGAGAAAAATCATCTTGTCGGGCTGGGAAGACGACAGTCACATCTCCTCAGCCGGCTGGTGATAGATGTTTAAGGACAGGCTGAAGACACAGCTGCTGTTTCTTCCAACTTGAAGCCACTGAGTTGCATTTTAAAGTAAATCAACAAAAAGAAGGGTGCTTTGACAGAAACCTTGCCGAAGCTCATCCTGTTGGTGGCACGAGCTGGTAGACGAAACTAAAAGCTTTGAGATAAGCACTTGGAAATTCAAAAAGGCATCTTGTCTGTCATTTGTAATGGCTAAAAACTTTGAGGAAAATGTATTCTCACACGGAAGGGTTTGGGGGAGTTAAGTTTAGTCAATCAATCAATCAATCAACCAGCCAACACTTTCTGTATGCCTACTTTGTGCCCGGCACTATGCTCAAGGCTGAAAAAATACAGTTAAATTCCAATCCCTGTTATCTAAGAGTTCAGGGAATAGTGGTGGGGAGAGTGCAAACATATAAATATATTAAAACATTGCAACACAGTGAGGGCCTGGGCTCTGTGGGAGGCCAAAGAGAGAACAGTTGGTCCTACTTGCAGGGAATGGGGTAGGAAAAATAAAGACTTTTCTGAGTAGGCAAATAAATTGGGTTCATAGGTGGTAGGATAAGGATCTAGGGGAACAGAGGACATTCTGTGTTGAAACACTGTTCTGTGCAAAGGCCCTGAGGTATGAGTCAGCTTGGCTAAACTGGGGAATTAAAAAGTTCAGCAAGGCTGATGCATGTGAGGCAGGAAGGAGGCCAGTGGAATGGTTGATGACTGGTCTGGGAAGACCTTGAGGCCAGGTCTAAGCTGAGATTCTGTCTTCAGGGCAACAAGAAGCCCAGGTTGTGTCCAGACAGGAGAGGTCACTTTTGGAGAGGTCACTTTTAGGTCTAATGTGGAGGAGAGGTTGGACAAGATAAAGATGGGAGCAGACAGACCAATGGAGCAAAGATGAGGGCTCCATTTCTGTGTCTCGCTTATCATTTGCTGTTTTAGTTTTTCCTTCCTTTGGATTAACAGCCAATTCTAAGGAGCAGCAGACATCTGTTGGGGAGGTCATGTGGGTGGGGGAAGTTATTTCAAATAACCTAAGTGTCCAGGGCGCGTAGATGATTTCCAGGGTCCTTCTCCAAGACCACAGTGAGACCATAGCTGGAGCCTTGGTTGGTGATGGAGTGACAGCTGTTCTGGCTTGCTGGGATACAGGACTTCCAGTGCTAACACTGGGGAGATCCTGGGAGAACTGGGACAACTTGGTCACCTGAGACAGCAGGGTGACTCTGACCAGGCTGTGCCACAGGACATGCTACCTGGGGTGGAGATGAGGTTCTCTCTCTCATCCTTCCCTACACCTTGCTTCTCAGCCAGTCCTTCAGAAATCACTCCATTCTGAGTTTTAGTGCGTCTCTGTCTGGACCTCAGCTTAGTTCCCTGTCCTCTTTACCCTTGACACGCATGGGCCACGTTTTAAAGGCCTGAGACTTGACCTGTAGCTTCAGCTGCAGCCAGGCCTTGAACCTTTTGTCCAGATCAGGCACATGCCCCCACTGAGTCCATGGCTGGTTTATTAGAGCTTCCCCCAGTTCAGGGTACTTGTGGGAGCCCCAGGTTTCCCCCAGTCTTGGTTCTATCCCTGAACGTGAGTTCTAAGCTCCATCTTCTGCCTTCCCTCAGCCCCTGGCATCTGCGAGGCCCTGTGTTCTCAGCGGCACCCCTGGTTGCATTTGCTCCTCTGCCCCAGGCTTCTCATCCTCCAGCAAGTGAGATGGGCTCAGCAAGACTGGTGTCTGAGCTGGGCCTGTGAGTGGCATTCATGGGAGGAGGAGGCCACTGTGCCTCGGATCGTAGTTTCCAGGATATATGTGAAAATTGGGATGGATGCAGTCAAGAAAAATGTTGACAGGATGAATTTTTAGTGCTGCATAGCTGAAATGAAAACTGCTAGACATGACCTTTACTCTGTCATCCCGAGGCCGTGGCTCACTGGCACCAGCCATTTCTCTGGCACCCACCTTCCCCTGCTAAACAGCTGTGATTTGTCTCTGTGCATGCTTTGTTTCCAATTAGAAGGAAAATGTGTCAGTCCTTCAACAAGTATTTGTTGAGCGCCTCACCGTGTCCTTTCATCTAATTCCCACCCAGTGCAGGAAGTCTCCCTGCAGCAGCATGTGTCAGTGATGGTGGACCCTCCCTCCCTCCTCTCATCCCCCTCCCAGAAGCCTGAACAGTGCCTGACCTGCCTTTTCTATAAGGAGTGTCTTCCTCACTCTGAGCAGAGCTGTCGCCTTACACTCTCCACCTAGGTTCCACTTCTCCTCTGAGCCAGCATGATCACCTTTCAGCTTTCAGGAAGCGGTGACTCCCATCTCTTGGCATCTGTGTGTCTTAGTCAGTTTGTGCTGCCATAACAAAACACATAGACTGGGTGGCTTAAACGACAGACATCTATTTTCTCACAGTTCTGGAGGCAAGAAGTCCCAGATCAAGGTTCTGGCCAATTCAGTTTCTGGTGAGGGCCCTCTTTCTCTTTTGCAGAAGAACGCACTGTGTTCTCACATGACCTTTCCTAGAAGTCTGTGTGCAAAGAGAGATTGCTCCTCCTCCTCCTCCTCCTACTTCTTTGAGTAGGGGGTCTCATTCTGTCACCTAGATTGGAGTGCAGTGGCATGCTCACATGTCACCACAACCTCAACCTCCTGTGCTTAGGCAATCTTTCCACCTCAGCTTCCCAAGTAGCTGCGACTATAGGCTCACACAGCCACGCCCAGCTAATTTTTTGATTTTTTTTTTTTTGGTAGAGACAAGGTCTATGTTGCCCAGGCTGATCTTGGACTCCTGGGCTCAAGTCTTGTGCTGCTTCTTATGAAGCCATCAATTCTACGGGATTAGGACCCCACCTTTAAGACCTCATTTAACCTTAATTACCTCCTAAAAGCCCTACCTTTAACTGTAGTCACCATTGGGGGTTAGGGTTTCTGCATATGAATGTGGAGGGGGATGCGATGCAATCCATAGCACTACTCTTCTCCAAGTCTAACTCCTTACCCCTCCTGAGAGCTTGGCACCCTGAGTGGATACACTCAGTGGTTGCACTGCTAGGGGTGTTGATGGTGGTGGTGGCTAAGATGGAGGGCATTGAGGAGGAGGAATGACTGGTCTAAACAGATAAAGGTGAGGAGTTCTTTATTTTTTTATTTTTAAAAGCTTTTATATTCTAGATATCAGGTACAACTGTTATTGTAAACTCAACTCATAAATTTAGTAGCTATGGCTTGCTACCTGCTGGAAGGTGGTACAAACTTTGTTTCATAATAGAGAAGGCAAGTGGTAGGAATTGTGCATGAAGGAAGAGAACTTGGGACAATTAGACAGGAACCTTGCTTGACCCCAGAACATTGTAGGTGCTCTCAGGAAGTTTTATTGAATGAATGATATGGAGCCCAATGTGCAGTGACCCAAGTCTTCTGGAATGTAGACCTGCAGTGTAGGGATATGGCTCCTCAGCAAATGATGACTTCAGCATCAGGAAAGGGATCTAGAAAGGCAATTGAGTGGTTTTCCATTGCACTCATGCCACAGGCTGGTGTCAAAATAGTGGACACTCCCAAAGCAGTACTCATCTTCCTCATCATCAGCAAACACCCCCCCAAGCATTTTTTCTGTCCCTTTCCCTGCTTTATCAGAAACAAGTCCAGGGAGATTATGCTTACACTTTTCCCAAGTGACTGCTTTCTTGGATGGGTACCAAGCGTCCTAATGGCAGCAGACAAGAGCCAGACTTTCTAATGTGGGGGGGCCATTCGAAACCAGATCAGGCATTAAGATGGGGAACAAAACTTGCAATAATGGGTTGCATGAATCCTTCCAGCACCCATCTACTAATCAATAATGGAGGGGAAATTTCAAGTACTTAATAAATTGTTTGCTAACATATTGTCATGGCAACTGCTGATCCTTGAGGGTTCAGGAATGGGTTCTTGAGTTGCTTTCTTTGACATGTGCTTACAGGGGCCAAGGACACTCATGTTCCTACAAACATCAGACCAAATATTGTTTTGTTGAATTGATTTAAGGAGAAAATGTCTCCACCATTTTAACTCTGAGGGCTTTGAGAATCAGGCAAGATTTGTACAATACAGCTTGGAGTCCTTTAAGTCTAAGTGCCGTCTCTCCTTCCCTAACTTCTCTATCCTCATTCATTATATTTACTTGGTTTTACTTAAAGGAATCTTAAAGTTTATATGTAATTCATATTTTCTGTCGAAAATTTAGGAAAATATGGACGAGCACACAGAAAAAATAAAATCTGTAACAAGGGAGGTGATTAATGCACTTTCTTTTAGTTTTATTTTTTCCCATTCATATTTATGTACCTGTGTCTTTTAAACACAATTGGAATAATTATGTATGTGACAGATTATTTTGTGCCCTGCTTTATTACTTAACATTTCATTATAAACATGTCCCCACACTCTGGGTTATTTGGAACTCTAAATTATTGATAATGGCATGCGCTTTAAATGCATGAGTATATTGCAGCTTATTTAATTAGTCTCCAATTTTTGAATTCCTTTGCATGCTTATAAATAACACTTTTCCGAGTATCCTTGCATATAAGGCATAAGATATCTTCCTAGGTGATAATCACTCTATCACATGCTAAGGATGTTAGAAATGACACATATGTCTAAACATCCTTCTGGGGATCTCATGGCAACTTATTTACTCACTTACAGTAACTGCTTTGCTGGCATCTTGCCAGATGGATGGGCATTTTGTTATTCTAATATTTCCAGCTTGGGATTCTGCAGACAAAGCCACTGATGTGAAAGGTGTTGGAAATGACAAGAATCAAAAGATGAGACTGACAAGGTCAGTCCTTGGGGGAGGAATGTCCTTGCTTCTGTGTTTGAACACATGAGAGTAGGTTTTTGTGTTGAGTGGCAGTGTCTTCTTTGAAATAGTGCAGAAATGGGGGGATGTTTCTTACCTGTAGGAGAGTTGGTGGTAAGGATGGGCAGAGGCTGGAACATAGGAGTTACTGTCACAGCAGGACCTCAAAGCTACTGTCATTTGTTACCTCTTAGTTGGCTGAAGGCCATCACTCTGATGCCTCCTTCCTGCCCTGGCTGACCCCTTCTTACATCCCTGAGCAGTTGTACCCATCCTCCTGCCCTACTCAACAGAAGCCCATGATGGGGCCTCCCAGCAGGCAACTATCATCTTTTCTCTGCATTGTCACTGTCATGGACATATGCCAGACATGCATGTTCTATGGCACGAGGACAGGTGCGCCCCAGAGGTTCCCTCCTCCTCTTGCCACATCCCATCCTGTTTGTCCACCCCACAGCTCTCAGTTACAGGTGTCGGGGCTCCCCAGACAGCTGCAGTCATCCGCGTCCTGTCTGGGCTGTGTCCTCCCTTCCCCTCCCTCTGCCCCTCTCTGGGCATCTCTGAGGGCTGCCTTGCCGGGAGCAGCTGTTGATTCAGATTTTCATCAGGACTTTGATAATTAAAATTCGAAGCTCTTCAGACATTTGCGTTCCATTACATTGAAGGAGCAGCTGTTTAAATTTGGGGCAGAGAACCAGAGCCTTGTGTAGTGAGCTTGGGTTTAGATTAATCAAGTCTGTAGATTCACTCTTCTTCTCGTCATCCAGATAGAGGCTTTGGAAGAGCCACCTCCACCCTTCCTGACCCCTGCCCTGGTTTGTCATCACAACTGCTGTGTGCCAGGTCCTGTGCTACATGGATAGTGTGCTACTTAGAGGCTGACTACGTAGGCTCAGATCCCAGTTCTACTCTTTATTGGCTGTATGACCTTGAGTTACTTACCCTCTCTGTAAAATGATGAGAAATAACACACAGACGTCTGAGCACAGCCTATATACCTACTTAGTATTGTTTATATTATGAGACTTTTATTAACACCCTTAACAGCTTAGTTCACCATATCATACCCAACTGACAGAAGAGGAAACGAAACCCTTTGAAGGTTAGGTCCTGTGTGTACACACATGTTGGCAGTGAGTGATGTTCTGGGCATTGAACTTGGTCTGTCCAACTGCAGGTGTGGTCCATCAACATTGTGACTGGCTCCCTTTCCCCTTTCTGCCTTTGCCACCTTTGTGCTGGTCCCCAGAAGCAGGTCTTGCCTTTTGTTCCCCTCTCTAACTTACAAGGCAGTGGCTTCAACTATGGAAGTTGCTAAACCCTGTTCCTTGGGGCACATGGAAAATCCTGGATAAAGGGATTTGCTAGTTCTTTTCTGGACCCTCAGGTTTCCCTTCTTTTCTCATCACACACATCCTAAGTCATGTAAAGAGTAACCTTAAAAACCTTATCTGCATATCATAACCAAGGTTGTTTCAGATCCTGTGGCTGCTGGGTTGTTTTATTTTTATTTTTTTGTAGAGATGGGGGTCTTGCATTGTTGCCCAGGCTGGTCTCAAACTCCAGGCTTCAAGCGCCTTGGTCTCCCAGAGCACTGGGATTACGGATGTGAGTCACTGTGCCCGGTTGGCTGCTGGGATACTGAATAAGTGCATGAATGTGCGCGCGTGCGCGCGCACACACACACACACACACACACACACACACACACACACACACACACGTGACAGCAGGGAAACCTCCTTTCCCCTGTCCATGGGATGTCCTGGAGCAGGAGTTGAAATGATCCCCGTCTAGGTGGTGGCTCCATCAATAATAATGGTGGCAATGTTTGTGGCAGCTGCCATCTTTCCTAGGAACGCATTGTGAGTCTGGCTGCCACCCTGCTGGGGCCTGACATACATTATTTAATTCCCTTGCCACAACAATATAGCAGGCAAGTGTGATTTCCTCTGTACTGCAGATGAAGAAATGAGACATAAGGAAGTTCCAAAACAGGTCCCGGGACACACAGGGAGGAAGTATAGGGCTGGGATTTTACCCTAGCTGTGTGGACCCCAGAACCTGTGTAGTCTTGATGCACTCCATGAATTCTCTCCTCAAAGATGTCATTTCACTGAGGGGCACAGGCAGAGCTTGGCCCAAGGCCTTTAGGAAGTGCTTCCAGTGGGAGATTTCTGCCACCCATGAATCATGTCCTCCATGTTATCCTTGATCCCTTTTTGGGTCATGTGAGCTTCTGAAAACATCAGGAACAATGGAGTGAACTGTAGTAAAAGTAGCTTAGAAAAAAAAATTGTTACTTACCTGCTGGAGAGGAGCCAGGAACTAGCACAACCCATTGCTGGGGTCTGTTACCTAGGGAAGGGCAGTGTCGGGGATTCCAGGCTAGTTCAGGATGGAGAAGAGGAGGGATGGGGAGGGATCCAGGAGTGGGTGAGTCACTACCCACATGGGGGCAGGGGAAGTTACAGACACCTGAATGAGGCTCAGGCATGGCCAAGGAGGGAAGGCAGACCAGAAACAGTCACTCAGGTAGGTGCAGAAGTCACAGCATGGAGGCAAGAAGGCTGGAAGGCAGGAAGTGGCTCTCTGCAGGTCAGGCCACAGGCTGGTCTCATCTACTGAGGCAATCCCAGGGGTCAGTGTGCTACAGGTTGGCCACACTTCCTGCCTGTCCACACCTGCATGAATTAGCATGAGAGGAGATAGCCTATCAAAAAGTTTTACCTGGTTGGAGAACAGCCTATCTTAGAGGAGGGCTACAAGAATCTTGGACTGAAACAACTTATAAAGGCCTTTTGTGGTACTGGGGCATCCAGATAACAGAGAGTCTGGTGTCAGGAATCTACGGAGGGACTCACATGCAGCTGACAGCCCCAATAGACATCAGGGAGTCCCACGGAACGAAGTCTTTTTTTCTTCAACTTCTCTGTTTTCCTGAGGCTGGTAATTCTCAAAGTGTGGCCCCTGGACCAGAAGCCTTTGCACCACCTGGCAACTTGTTAGAAATGCAGATTCTCAGGCCCCACCCCGGTCCTACTGAGTCAGAAACCTAAGGGGCAGGGCTCAACAATCAGTGTGATTCTCAGGTGATTCTGATTTACCCTCAAGTATGAAAATTACTGCCTTAGGCCAATGACACCCAAAATACTAGCTGTTCCCACAGGTGGTTCACGACATTCTAGGTGGGGTGTGGGCAGGGCAATCCAAGAGCCTTCAATTCCGTGGTGAAAACTCTTGTCATTCTTTTCTAATCCCTCCTTACACAAGGAGAACCTCTCAGTTTGGGGTATGTGTTTGTAACCCCCTACACTTCCAACACTTACTGATGCTCATTTTAACCTAGGAGAAAGCATGTCTCAGAGTCAGAACCTTGGGTGAGCAATAGTATGTAGCCAACATTTATTTACTTTTTTGTTTTTGTTAATTTTGTTTTAGCCTCATTATCTGTTTTTAGCCAATGAGACGGGCTTTCCACTTTGGTAGTGACATAGAATTTCCTTTCAAAGTAAGTTAAGAAAAAGTAAGCCATTAAGAAAAATATTAATTAAATATTAGCACAGGTAGTACTAGGATTTGGCACAGCTTGTGCTAGAGGCATGAGAGAATTTAGGGAGCATACTTAGAAGCCAGCACATTCCCGGGTCTGGACTCACAGACCCGGGAATGCTTCTGAGGGCCAATTCTCATCATTTGTAGCATGAAGTTTTCCATTTTGGAAGATGCTTCTTTCTTCTGAAAGACAGTGGGGTGCAACCACAGTGATATTCACCATGGACAATGAAGCACCCTCATTGAATCCACCTGGGAGGTGCTTTAAAAATGTGGATGCTCAGGTCCCACCTTTGAGCTATTGAATCCGAATCCCTGGAGCACAGCCCAGGAATCTGCATTTACCAGTTCCCAGGTGATTTATATGCAGTAAAGTTTGAGAACCGTGGATGAGGTCATAAAAAAGGAGAGATTTGTGAATGTTCAAATCTGCACTCAGCTTTGCCAACTCACCTAATCTTTCTGAACGTCATTTCCTTATCTGAGAAGTGAGGTTAACAGCATCTGTTTTGGGGATTGATGTAAGGCTCAGGAGATTTACCAGCTGTGATGTTCTGTGCACATATTAGTTGTTTTGTGTGAACTCGGCTTTCTTCACCTTGAAGATGTAGTTCAGAGCTATTTCACTTATGCTTAAACCAGCATGGCGAAGAGATTGAGATGTTTGTGTGGGGTTTAGAAAAAGCTTGGGCTCCTCTCTCCGATTTCGCTCCTTGTAAGAGTACTTTTGGACATCAATTGTTGTTTTTCCTTTCTTCCCAAGGCTCATAGGTGTGGCCCGAGGTGCTGGCAAATGCTGCATGGCTTGTTCATCAGACTGTGGCTGCTCCTATTACCAGCATGGAATGCTGTTGTACACCCAAACGCCATAGCCTTCTTCAGCTAACTGTGTGCTGTTTTAAACTCAGAGATCATCCAGGACTTTGTAGCATAGGTTGTAATTTTAAAAAGGGTTACAAGACAGGAATAAAAGTCATGGTATGGGAATTCTTGTGGGAGCTCATAGCGTGTATTAAAAATGAGCTGTCCAGGTTGAAATGAATAGGGTATTGACAACGTTGAATACTGTTGACCCAAGGGACACTGGACATTCCTCAGGTTGTGATGTGTCCTCTGGCCCAGCAGTGCATGTGGGGTATATGGGATTGGTGCCAGGGCTTCTGGCTCTTTCAAATCCTCATTGTATGACCTTGTTTAGTCACTGCTCTCTCCAGGCTCCAGTTTTCTCAAAGTAAAAGAGGGATAATAACGAACTTGTCTCCTAGGACTATTATGAGGATGACTGAAAAGATGTGTTTGAAAAGTATGTTATCACCTGCAGGGTAGTGTGTGGGCATTATCTGCCCATCTGTCATCAGGAAAGTTATGTGTAGGCATTTCCTGTCTGTCAGGAAGCCTTCATTCAATATTAATCCTTGAGATCTTGCCCATTTAGATACTTTGTGGGCATTTGGCTTAGAGATTGCAAATTCATGGACCATGAACCAAGATCACTGTACAAACATGTGTTCTTCTGAGTGTACAGTGTTCTATAAAAGTTGCTTCTGGATACCTTTAGGTAGGATTTGTGTTCTTTGGCTTGTTGAACATCCCACTCGTTTTTATTGCCCAACTTGAGGCTTTGCTCATTTATATTACTTATGGGCCCAGAAATCCCTGGGGGCAACCTCTAACGTTCTTTGTTGCCAGATATAGTTTCCAGGTGTGGTGGATGAACATGCTGCAGATGTGACTGGTCCTTCTGTGGGCCTAATTTGGTATCAGTAGGTGTGGTGATGGAGCAGGGGAGGAGTGTGAAAGCTCCCTAACTCTATTATGAGGCTTCACCTGGCTACAAAGATGGGCTGTAGTACTGTTTGCAAAATAGCCATGAGTGAAGTATTGGGGAAAAAGATAAGGTATTCAGTGTGACAGTGTGTTTGAGTGGCGCTAAGTCAAGCTTGGCCAGGTGTGGCTCGTGAGGTGAATGGAGGCAGCAAGGGAGGACTCAACTCTCCAAGGACATCATTCTAGATGGAACAGTCAGGATTCCTGCAAGTCACAGAATTCTAGTCACAAGTGTATAACTGAAGACAATTTAACGAAGCAACTATTAGGAAAGACAATTTAACGAAGCAACTATTAGGAAAGACTAATGGGACCTACAAGAGGTATTGAGGCACCAGGGGAAGATTCAGATGAATAGATTTGGAGAAAGGTGGAGGATATTGGGCATGTGAGACTTGAGGTGTCTGTTGGACATCTAGCTAGGTGCATATGTCAACTAGATAGTTATATATATATATCTGAGTCCAAGGAGAGAAGTCTAGTTATAAAACTGGGGGAAGTCAGTGTGTGGATGCTGAAGCTGTGGGTTTATGAAGAGGTGGAATTCAAGGACCGAGCCCCGAGCATTCCCACATCTAGGGATCAAAAAGAAAGTGAGAGTTTGGCATGGAGGTTGAGCTAGAGTAGGTGGAGGACAGACAAGCGATACTAGTGCCTGGAATCCAAGAGAAAGGTGTAGGTAACCATCAACATTGTCAACACAGTTGAAATATGATGAGGACTGAGACTTGACCCTTGACCTCAGCAACATGGAAGTCATGGGTGATTTTGAAGAGGACAGTTTCAATGTCCTGGTGGCAGCAAGAGCCATATTGCTGTGGGTGAAAGTACAATGGCGTGAGATCAGATACCGCAGCTATAGATACTCTGTCCAGTTTTGTCTTGTTCTAATGGGGAACAAAGAGATAGTGAACATGAATGAACATGTAAGTTGGCTTTCTATTTTGAAAGAAATAAAAGTAGTAAAGCCATATTTCAGAACATTTAGCAAAGGGAGAAGCTGAAAAAAATAATCCCCTGATCTTACCTCTCTTGTACCATCATGGAGAGAATATTTTAACTTTCTGTCCCCTTTATCCCCCCACCATGCTAATAATTTTTTTTATCACTTGTAATATTAGTGCAAGCTCATTTTGTATCTTGCTTTCCTCACTTAACATTTAATCACGAGCATTTTGCCATGCTGTCTCTTTGCCAGGCTAACCTCAGTAGTTAAAATTTGCATGATCTCATTAGGACCTGTTCCCAACCTCCATATTTCCTGTGGAGTCTGAAACTAATGAAGGGGATGAAGAAAATGTCTGTAAATATTTTGTTGTTTTGCAAACACAAGCACTCTTAAATCCAGTTTAATGATTGCTCAGTTTAATTAAACCCTCTTGGTCTTACTTGTTACCCAGTTCTCTGCACTGATTAGAGCCCCCTCTCTGAAAGGAAAAATTCAAATGCATGTCGCAGTTCCTTTTCTTTTTCTCTCTTCTTTCACAAATGTGAAGGGAGAAATTTGAAAGGAAGAATGTGATTTTGCTTTGTGCATTCTTCTGACCCAAATTGCTCAACAGTCTTCTGTTTGGAATAAAGTACTCAAATCTTTTGGTATGTATGTGACTATGACTTTTCCCCCCTATTCTTTAAAAAATGTTTTAAGGTATTATTTCAAGACTATAAAATTTAGGCATATAGCATAGTGGATTTTGGTCATCGTACATAGTCATGTAACTAACGTCACATCAAGATATAAAATCGTTCCCTATTCGTGCCTCCTCCCTTACCCCTTTTCCTTTCTATGACTCCCCTCAACTTCCCTCCCCACCAACTCTCTGCTCCAGGCAACCACTTATGTGCTATTTATTTATTTGTTTTAATTAATTAATTAATTATATTTATTTATTTAATTTTTTTGAGTCAGAGTCTCACTCCGTTGCCAGGTAGGAGTGCAGTGGCACGCTCATGGCCACTGCAGCCTTGACCTTCTCGGCTCTGGTGAAACTTCTGCCTCAGCCTTCCAAGTAGCTGAAACTACAGACACACGCCACTATGCCCGGCTAATGTTTTTTTCTTTTTTTTTTTTGAGTTGGAGTCTCACTCTGTCACCCAGGCTGGAGTGCTGTGGCATGCTCACGGTCACCCCAGAATTGACCTGCTGGGATCCAGAGATCCTTCCACCTCAGCCTTCCAAGTAGCCGGAACTACAGGCATGCACTACCATGCCCAGTTAATTTTTGATTTATTGTAGAGAGGAGGTCTCACCAAGTTGCTGGGGCTGGTCTCCAACCCGCAGGCTCAGGCAATCCACTCACCTCAGCCTTCCAGAGGTCTGGGATTACAGGCTGAGCCACAGAGCCCGGCCAGTTATTTATTTTAGCGACTGGATCTTGCTCTGTTACCTGGGCTGGAGTGCAGTGGCATGATCATAGCTCACTGCAGCCTTGACCTCCTGGGCTCAGGCAATCCTCCTGCCTTAGCTTCTGAAGTTGCTGGAATGGAACTACAGGCATGTACTACCACTCTTGGCTAATTTTTATTTATTTTATTTTTGTAGATACAGGTTCTCACTCTGTCACACAGGCTGGAGTTAAATGGAACATCTCTAGCTCACTGCAGCCTCAACCTCTTGACCTCAAGCAATTCTCCTGCCTCAGTCTCCCAAAACACTGGGATTACAGACCCTGAGACATGGCACCTGGCCTTATCTGCTTTTTGATGCTATAGTCTTGCTATTTCTACAACTTTATATAAAAGGAATAATTTGGTATGTAGTCTATTGTGCTTGACTTTGTCACTGAGTCTATTCTTTTAAAGATTCATCCATCTTGTTGCATGTATTCGTAGTTCACAGTGAGTGGTATTCCATGGTAAGGATCTTCCACAATTTGTTAATCCATTCACTTAAGCTCTTGTTCCCTGTCTCTGACTCAACTCATTTACCTTATTCATTCCTTTTTTTTTTTTTTGTGGTGATATTTTTATTTATTTATTTATTTGTATTTTTAAATTTTAAAAATGGGGTACAAATGAGGGTTAGGTACATACATGGTCATCATACAGTTAAAGCGTGGGTACCCTTACTGATGTTATGTGTCTTCCCTGCAAATAACTTGAACAGCAGAAAGCTTCTTTTAATATGTTCTTGATGACCTAGGACATGCAAAATTCTGACTGTCCCACCTGTGCCTGGACCCACCACACTGCTTTTACGTGATGATCATAAGTTGTAACACAGTGGACTAGAGTTCTAAATGGGGCTTGGATTCTAAAGTCAACAGTAAAACTGGGCATTGCATCTTGTCAAAATTACTCTCGGAAAATCCCTTCAGACACCCATGATAAAATATATTTGGTTGAGTAATTCTTGTGCACACTGTGGCTAAAGAGTCACTGAACTCCTGTAATCCCGCGCCTTTGGGAGGCTGAGGTGAGTGAATTGCCTGAGCCCGCGGGTTTGAGACCCGCCTGGGCAGCGAGACCTCACTCTACAATAAATCAAAAAATCAGCTGGGTGTGGTGGCGCATGTCTGTAATTCCGGCTACTCAGAAGGCTGAGGCAGAAGGATCGCTGGAGCCCAGCAGGCCGAGGCTGCGGTGGCCGGGAGCGGCCACTGCATTCCAGTTTGGGCGACAGAATGAGACTCCAACTCAAAAAAAAAAAAAAAAAAAAAAAAAAAAAGAGTCACTGACCTACACTAAAGGAATAAACAAAAAGAAAATCCAGTATGTGGACAAATAGACAAGGACTCTGCATTTAATGGGTGGGGGATGCTAAATTCTTCTTGCTTGTTCACAAGGGTTTCTCCCTCTGTTTTAGTATTAAGTTTCTGTAACTTTAATTCAAATGATTTTTTTCTTTTGGTACTGGGTATAATGAGATAATATTTGCAAAACACTTAGCCTAGGTTTGGCACATAGTATATGCTGTAGAATGTTTCATGCCTTTGAATCTACCACTTGCCAGATCAGAATCACATAGAACTCTGTTTTTTTTTTTTTTTTTTAAGTCGTTAGGAACTTGGCCACCTGGCCTCAGTCTTTTCCAGCTGGTGTCTCTGGTGCGGCCCCACAGACTAGCCATCATTCTCATGTCTTTGAGACTTGGTCTCATAATACCATTGTCATCCGTCTATGGACCAGTGTTCCGGTCCTCAAATGAAGCTCTGATTACAGGGCCCAACCACTCTTTATCATGGAAGGGGAACAAAACTTCAAGAAGAGGACTAACTCTCCTATAGCCCAAAGCCCAGTTGTGTTTCCTAAGATATGCCCTTCAATTTCCCAGTTACTTGATCAAATCAGAGGGTGTCCCTCTGGCATCTGTGGCAGGGGACTCCAGCCTGGAGAGGTGATGTGTATCCCTGGAACCCACAGAGTAGAACATCTCTCCAGGAGTGTTTTGTGTTTTGTGTCATTGCAGAAATGTGAGCTTTCACTTGCCTGCTTTGTCTCCGACTCGTATTTTTGGCCCTCATTCGCTGAGAAATGGGAGAGGCTGATGCCCTTTGGTGTGGGAAATCTGTTTTACTGTTTAGGGGTTTGTGTGGGTGGTGTTGCATGAGCTCAGAGAGCCTCTCCTGGTGTTGGAAATGAAAAGAGACAAGGAGAGAGAGGCAGGCTGAGTGCAAGAAGCATTCGTCTTCTTACTCATCTTAACTGAGGGAGCACACACATACAAAACTTGGGAGCAAGTAGCAGTCCTTTCATCTGGACAAGGACTCTCCAGCCCCCAGTTGTAGCATGCCTGATAAACTGTCTTACGATTTAATAAAAGTTGGGATTTTTTTCCCTTCCTTCTGAACTAGAGAGAGTGTCAAACAAATTTTTCAAGTCTACACAGAAGTATGGAAAAAGGGGGACAGTTGCAGTAGTGCAAGTGGAGAGACCCGGTGGCCTTGATTGGTGAACTGAACTGGAAATGGTCTTTGTGGTCAGTCAGTCCTGAAGGGGGCCGTGGGGAGGAGTGACACCTGGATAAAATATGATCAAGCCAGGTTTGTTGGTTAGTGTAGATGAACAGTGCACCGAATCACTTCTGAGACTGCACCTGAACCAGAGGAAGGAAAGACCTTGGTAGGATATGGAAGAGCGGGCCAGAGGACCTAGGCACCTGAGATCAGGCAGGCAGAGTCACTGTAGAAGCAGGGAGAGGCACCTATGAGATACATGACAGCTGGTAAGTGTAGCCCAAGGAATGTTAGCTTTACCAATAAAAGGAGCAATTCCCACACTAAAGGAGAAAAAAGTAAAGGTTTTTCTCTAGCACTTCCCCGAGGTGCCAGCAGTGGAAATTCTTTTTTCTATAGAAGGACAGAGGAAGAGAGTTAACCACCTCCATTCTATGCCCCAAACAAGGTTAAAAATTCTGCTCCATTTCTCACTAGCAATGACTTCTGGAGGCACTATTTCTTAATAAGTAAACTGGAGACAGCAGTATCTCCTTCGCCTTCCAAGTGCCTCAGTTCAGGCAAGTTCCCTTCTGTTCTGGGTTGATGGGGAAGCAGGCACCAATGTGATTTCACTGGTTGTTAAACTTGCCTGAGATCTTCCTTTGGTAACAGTCAGCTCTCCTGAGGGAAATGGCTTTTTGAAAACAACAGCAATTCCTCTGTCTCCAGCAGCAGGAATGCAGACGCATTGTGAGAAATCTTCTTAAGATGGCTGCCTCCACTGCTCTGAGCAGCAAGGATCAGAGTGCACTGGCTATCTGGTCCACTCTGCAGATGCATGCACATCATACCTGGATGGGCAGCCTTCCCAGGTCCAGGGGAGCAGCCACACCTCCTCCAGGAAGCCCTTTTGCAGATCAGAAGGCAGCCTGCAGGGCTGAGCACACTTTGTGAGAAACTGACAGGTCCTGCTCTGGGATTCTCTAAGCTGTAGCAGGAGTGTAGAGTTTTTAGTGTAAGCACATTATGTATTGCAGTTGTGCTCGCAGAGAAGCCCCAAAACGACAAGGACTGGGAGCTATTTTCTCTCTGCCCTGACCACAAGACATTAACAAAGACATTAGCATAGTCATTTTACTTGGATGGTCAAAGTTTGGGCTGCTGCTGTTTACTTAATTGTATCTCTCTCTCTTATTTTTTTGTCTTATCTCTTGGTTTATTAAGTCATTGGATAGCACATTCATGAAGTAGGCCATTTGGAGAGAGCTAAGTGTTCAGACAATTAGAGTAGGAAAAGGTGCCCTAGGGCCCTGTTTTCCAGGTCCCTGCCTCACAGAAATTTGGTGCTATGTTAGGTTTGTTTTTGTTTTTTAGCTCTAGTTTTGTTTTGTTTTTCTTTTATTATAGAGATGTAGGGTACAAGTCAGGATTAGGTACATAAGTAATCTATGTTCAGGCGAAGTTTCACTTTCCCTGATTTAGGACCAGGTACACTTTGTGTTGCCACAGCCTACCCCCTTCCTGCCACTGCCTCTATGTTTTTTTAAGACTTCAAACATATATACAGAATAACATAATGAACCCTCATTGAGTTGCTTCAGCAAGTATCACCTCATGGTCAATTTTGTTTTACCCATACCACCATCCACTTACCCCTTATCTATTATTAATATATTTTTTCTATTATTTACCAAATTCCCTCATGTTATTTCTTTGTTGTCAAATCCTTCCCTTATCCTCAACTCCTGGTAAACACTGATCTGTTTTGTGTTTCCTATAGTTTCTTTCAGTTAACATACATCATCTGATACTCATCCATATTGTTGCATGTATCAATAGTTCTTTCCTTTTCGTTGCTAAATACTATTCCATTGTATGTATGCACATGTAGTTGTTGAACTAGGTTTTAAGGATCCAAGGATTGTGGAGATGACTAGAATTGCCTTGATGAGTGATTCCTGCAAATATGTGCAATGGGCCCAGACTTCGGGATAAAGGGGAATTTGAGCACAGGTAGCTAATCACACTGCCATCCTTGACTTGCATAGAAATGACCAAAAGCCAGAAATTAGACACGATCACACTGGCGATTGGAAAAGGTGCCATCCCTCTGCCTCATCTTTGGAGTAGTTTCTAGGAAATACAGTGGTTAAGAGGGTCACCTAGAGTTGGTTCACAAATCCCTTTACCACAAAAACAAAGACAATCTGGTTGTGAAATTTGTTGAGGAAATAGAGAGGACAACTACATAAATAAAGATGAATGTAACTGTCAAAAACAAGCAAATAAAGAAAACAACAAAATTCACAAACCTACTCCAAGGGTATGTTAAAGGAATAATATACTACTCTACTATAGGGTTTATCTTAGAATTGTAGGATAAATTCACCATTAGGAAATTACTTACTATATGTCACATGGATAAATCAAAATAGGAAACCATAGTATTAGTTCAATAGCCTCAAAAAGGTTTTTACTAATATATAGCACCTATTCTGATTTAAAAGTCTGCAAGCAACTCAGCATCCCAAATGCGTTGGTCAATTAGAAATTGAGAGATGAGTACTTATAATTGTAGACCAACAAACAGCTCAAACAACTTTTCTAAATCTAAAGCTATTGTCATCATATCCCCTGAAAATATTTGAAACATTGGCATAGAAGTCAATATTAAGACTTAATTATCTGATACCCTCATCATACAACACTGAAAAGGTATAATAAATTAATGACTGTCATGAGTTGAATTGTATCCCCAGAAGGTAAGTTGAAGTACTAACCCCCAGTAACTCAGAATGTAACTTTATTTGGAAATAGAGTCTTTGAAGATCTAATCAAAGACTTAAGATGAGGTCATCAGGGTGAGCCCTAATTCAGTAAGATTGGTGCCCTTATAAAAAGAAAATAAAGATTTAGAGACAGAGAAGACAGTGTACAGAGACATAGGGAAAGATAAAGGATTGGAGTGATGCATCTACAAGCCAAAGAATGCCAAAAATTGCCAGCAAACTGCCAGAAGTTGGAAAGAGGCATGGAATAGATTTTCCCTCATAACTCCCAGAAAGAGCCAATCCTAGTGACACATTGCTTTCCAACATCCAGCTTCCAGAACGGTAACACAATCCATTTCTGTTAGTTAAGCCACTCAGTTTTTGGTACTTTGTTACAACAACCCTAGGAAGTAGATATGATATCTAACATTTATTGAGTGATCACTATGTGTCAGGCACTGTTTTAAGCACTTTAGCTCCATGAAAGCATTTTAAATTTCACAACAATTTTATAAGGAAGAGATGATTATCATCTCTATTTTATCAATGAAGGAACTAAGGCATAGAGACATTAGCCAACTTTCTCAAGGCCATCCAGAGAGTAAAAGATAGGGTTTTAAACTCAGGCTCTCTATTTCCTGAGAAAATCCCTAACATCACTATTAATTATGCCACGTTTAGATCCATAATAATTACTACATGTCAGTACTGATATATTTAGACACATAAATCAATGAAATAGAATAGAAAGCTCAGAAATAGACCTATGTATATATAAGCAGTTCATGTATGCTAGTTATTAAGGAGTAGATGGATTATTTGGTGATGCTGAAATGATCACGAAAGTGTTTAAAAAAGTAAAATAGATTTGGCTTCATATGTCACATCATACATTAAAACATTATCTAGATGAATTAAATATTTAAATATATTCATAATTTGATAAGATAATAAGAAAGTGATACAGGTGAATATTTATTTCTTCTGCAATATCAGATATTCTGTGAGTCTCAGATATCCTATGTAGGTTGTTCTACCAGAGTGGGGAATGTTTTACAGATTTTACTTTATACTCAAACAATGTGCATACGCCAAAAATAATTAAGAGGTTAAAAGAAACTGGAGGAATGATTATAACTGAAAATACAGAAAATAAGTTAATGTGTTTACCCAAGAAGAGGTCTTACAAATTAGAATGGATAAACAGCTCAATCATAAAATGAATGAAGGATATAAACAGGCAACTTGCAAATGAAGAAATGCCAATGGCCAGGTGAACTTATGAAAAAACGTTCTACCTCAGTTAATATTAAAATTAAAATAATGAGCCTTTGCATTCCACCAATTAAGTTGACATACATTGAAAACAATGATGACACTTAGTGCTGGTGAGGATGCATGAAAATGAACAGTTTTATACACTGTGGATAGCAGTGTCAATTGCAACAACTGTTCTGAAAGGTGACTTGACTGTATGTATATATATGTGTATATATATACATATTTTATTATATATAAAATTATGTGTGCCCTTTGACCCTAAGAATCTGACTTTTGGAAAACTATTCTAAGAAAATAAATGTGATTGGATCTTAAAGTTTATTTCTTTGCTTTATGAATAGTAAAATATATCTAAAAAATGAGAAAAGGAGATTTGGTTTAGTAAATTAAGGGCAAATAGGATGGCAACCATTATAATTAAGTTTTAGAAAAACATTTAGTGAAACAGGAAAATATTTATGACATTGTAATGCACTTTAAAAGGAAATTGCAAAGCTCTCTGCTCACTCTGGTTCCACTTTTTTTTTTTTTTTTAGAAAATAGATTGTTTATTTGTCAGTGGAAGAATTCTAAAATTCAAATATAAAGTGGTGACTCCTAGAAAGGTGTGTTTAGAGGGGATTGTGTTCTTAGATTTTTATCCAAATGATTTGCCATAAAAATGTATTATTTCTGCAATTAGATTAAAACGAATAAACCTGCATGCATGTATATTGATATGCATAGATTTATGTGTGAATAAGTATATATAGGATACCCCATATAATATAGACACCTTTCAGATGTTAATTACATCAGAAAATGCAGTGTTGTCAAATGCTTTTGTGCTAGTTGTTATTTTGAATATTTGTGACTTCAGGATAACCAGAATAGTTACTAGTTAATATCTCTCAATAGTTAGGACTTGCTAAAATGTGTGTTGTTAAATTATGAATACATTTTATAGGTACTCTACTCCTAGTAACAATAATAGCTATATATATTTAGCATTTAGAATGTTTCAGACTTTTTTCTAGGTTCTATATGTTTATTGTCATCTTTAATTCTTCTAAGAAATCCCATGAGGGTGTGTGTGTGTGTGTGTGTGTGTGTGTGTGTGAGAGAGAGAGAGAGAGAGAGAGAGAGAGAGAGAGAGAAAATATACTAAGATCCACAAAGTATATAGGATAAATATGTTAGATTTTTGAGGTAGGTAGGTATCATGATTTAAGAAAATGTTTTCTTATGAGTCTTTTTAAAGAGGAGTCTGTGTTCTGTAATCACCTCAACCTCAATTTCATCCTTATTTTGTGTGGAGGTCTCTTATGGTGCTCTTGTGGGTTCCAAGGCTCCATTGAGTAAGAGGTTTTCTCTTGAGGCTCAAAGCAAAGTACAGACTAAGTAAGTACCAATCTGTGATCTGTGGTTTGATCCTAAAGCCAACTATAGACTCTTTGGAAAAGTCAATGGAATGAATTTTTTTTAAATTCAAGTTTTCAATAAGAACTAGACAATAGAGTTTCCCTATCTTATATATATTTTATTTTTTCCCAGAATCATTAGAAAATGATAAAGGAAGATGAAAATTTCCATTGATTCTACCTCTGAGCCAGTTGCTATTTCCCAGCAAATTCCTGGTATATAGGAAGGTATATACATTCTGTAGGAGCCTCCTACATATACAGTGAGGGACACAGCTATATATTTCTTAGGGCTTGCCTTGAGGGTTGTAGAGAAGCTGTTGTGAGAAATTTATGTAAAAACTCATAAGAGGAGATCAGCGTAATCCTCGTGAGTCTGTATCAAAACACTTTCAAACTCCCAAGTGTACAGCAGGATTCCTAGATGGTTCTTGAGAGCTGTGGTTTCAGCTGTGTCACATGATATGACCTGGGGCTCAATGGGAAAAATATCTGAAGCCAAGCACCCTGTAGGATGGAAGAGGATGATAAGGTAACCAGTTTTCTAGCATCCCCTTTAAAGGCTCAAAGCTGTGATTGAGGCATGGAGGGAGCTGCTAGGGAGAAAAAAAGAGAGTGACGGGAAATTAACGAGGCACTGAAATACGGATTGGTTTCTGCAAGTTTTAGCAAACTGGGCAGAGACTGAATTATAGCATTTTGCTAGAGCCACAAATAATAGCAGTATTTGCTAGCACTATTGCTGAATGATTTCCTCCTCGAGGTGAAATCCAACATGTTTGTGTGAAAGTCACTGAATGTTGGTGAATGCTGCAGATCCTGCCCCTCAAGGTACACCCTATCTCCTGCTTGAAGTCTGGTGTTAAGTTAGGAAGGCGAGATATTCAGCTAAGCAGATGCAGTAGAGGTTGGAAGATACTAGATAGGTCTCAGATGCCTCCAGTAGAAATGTGGCATGGCTGCAGATAAGCACATCCATCACTTGCAGAGCCATGCACCTGCTACACCTTCTGTGTGAAGCTGTGAGGGCTTTTAAGGGCCTTTTCCTGTTACCCTTCCAAGCTCCAGGAGGGGCCCTTCGGAGGTGGTCAGATAGTTGTATATTTTATAAAATAATCAATTGGTTAAGTCTACTGTCTAAGTCCACACCAACTCTTCCTTCATCATACTTCTCTTTTTGGGGAGAGAGGTGGGAGGTGGAGGTTTTGCAGTAGTCATTTTAGGGATCTAGATAAGCAGAAGTTGCAGTTTAGTTTGAGTTAATGAAATACACACACACACACACACACACACACACACACACACACACACATATTTCCTTGTGTGTAGTTAAACCATCACTAGCAGCTCTGATGTGGAAATGACTTCCAGGAATACACCTAACATGATGAGTTCATTATTTTTGATGACTCAGGGCACAGGAACACTTATAGTGCCCTAAAATAGTACAGGATATACATGAATGAAATTTGATAGCAGTTTCTCCAAATTTGACCACAATTCAAAAATTTACATGACCCTATGTAAATATTGACTTGTGAACTTGAAGGAGGCTTTAAAAATATTAAGAATGACAAATAACTATTAACAACCTTCTAAAGGAGACGGTGGTGCTTTTAGTCTTTATAAAAATGATATTGCAAAATTATTGTCTCAAAGAGTTAATCCCAAGGAATGCACCCAGAAATGTACGAGAAAATATTGTCAGGAAGATAGTTTATAAAATACTATTTTTCTGGATTGTACAATGCTTTTGGTATTTGTTGACTGTAGGAAATTTGTTGTGGTGATTTCTTTTCTAATTTCAAGTAAATAATCTTTTCTCTAAGTTTGTATTATTTTTCTTAAAGAATTCAGCCTCCCCAAAGTGTCTAAGCTTCAGGCCATACAAAACTCAGACCTGCTCCTGGGTGGGTACAATTATCTTCTTATGATTAGGAAATTGAAACTGGGAAAGGTTGAGTTGTCCAAGGTCACATAGTCATGAACAGGGCTGAACTGTGCATCCAACCCACAAGATGTGACTTGTGTATCTTCCAGATGCCCATCCCCCATACTTGGGCTACCTTCCCAGTAGATGTGTTTGAAAGGTGGGTCTTGCTTCTCTCTTCATTGGTGGAGTTGCAGCTGTGAATGGCCACAGCCCTGAAAGACATGGTAGATACTGCGCCTTCTGCCCTTTGCTGACTTTCAGATTGTTCCCTGTTTAGGAAGTATTCATATATGCTTGATAGGGCACCAGGAGACTTCTCTTTCACCTGGCTTCAGGGCGACTCAGTCAATGGAAGAAAGTTGTAAAGCCCTTATGCTGTTTTTTGTTAGGTGGGCTGATGTTGGTTGGTTCTCACCTGAAAATAAATTTTGTTGTTTCTCATACTTTTCATGCCACCCCCATCTCTTATCCTTCCAGTTATGGTGCTCTCCAAGATGGGAGAAGGTCCTTGCGCCTCTGGGGAGAACTGAGATGGGAAACAACAATGCATATTAATAAGGCTTAAAATGGTGTTGATAAGAGGCCAAAGAGCACCCAGGTCAGGCATCCTTCATCTTTTCCATGACCCTCCCATTCCGCAGCCCCTGATGTGCCAACTGGCAGATACTGCTGGGTTTTCCAGAATCCATCCACATCCTCTCGTACTATCCAGTTTTCCCAAATATGGGTTGTGCAGTGTATAAATTCCTGGCATTTTGGTGCGCCCAAATTGTGTTGCATATTCTAAATCCATGAGAAAAACATTGGAAACTTCAACGTTTGTGGTTTCATTTGCTACTTTTGCTTCCTTTTGTTCATTCCTGTCAGTGTTGAGGTTGGAGGGTTTGGTAAGTCTACATTTATGCTACTATCTTTTTCACCAATGCTGCTTTTGATTCTGCTCTTCGCATGTTCATTTTCCCTGAGATCTTTTACTAACCCACAGTTCTGTCATCCAGTCCTATTGTTTTCTTAGGTGATCCTAGTCTCTCTACATGGCTTTCTCTTTTTGTTTCACAAAGGGCTGGGTCACTTTGCATCCTTTTATACATGGTTCATGCCTTCTAAAGCATTCTTCAAGTTCCTTTAGTAGATATTTTTTAGAGTCCTCTTTAGGTTTTCACATTGATTTCTTTTCTCCCTACTCTGTTTATTTTTTATTTACTCATAATACTTTTAATTTTTCCCCCAAAGATTATGTTTTCTGACTGTAGATAGGAGATAGTAAAGAAGAGAGAAATTCTAGGTGCCTAAACCATGTCTTGGAGTTTTCCTACTTGTTAGACACTGTGCATTTCCAAACTTGAGGATTGCCAGTGTGGAAGAAATGCATGGTCTATTTAGTTAATTCCAGGCTGATGAAGTTTAACATGTTTTTTTCCCCAGTTTATAGCGGGTATAACAGAGGTGGCCTGCCACTGGCATTCTAAAATCCATTATAGTTTCTTCCAGATGTTAGTGATAGTTTTATTGTGAGCCCTTATTTTCATTTCTATTGAAAGTTTTCTCCTTTTCCAGTGTTTTTATAGGCATTGCATTGGTTCTGTGGGAGACTGTCAGGAGCTTCTAGCCAGAGCCATTTTAAACAGAAAGTGACTTGGCCAAGGTCAGTCAGCTGGTGGCAGAGCCAATTCTTTAATGCTGGGTTCCTTTCTCCAGGCAAATCCTCAATCTTCAAGACCACGTGCCTCTCTTGTCCTGTCAGGCCCTGAGTTATTTTGTGATTTAGCAAGTGGCAGCTTTGTTAGAAGTTCATTTCTGTTTCAAAGTTTTAGCCTGAGGAGGAGTCATGTTGGCAGGGGCTGCCCTCATAGGATCATCTGCGTTTGCAGATTAGAAAGGTGTATATGGAGTTGAAAGTTGCCAAGTGCTTATTCCAAAGATGAGAAACATTTTTATATGTCCTGGACACGAACTCCCAAGCACCAGAGAGGCAGAGATGAGGCAGCTTTGAGGTACAGGATCTGTTTTTGTGCTTATGAATCTTAGTAACTGCCCTGCTGTCTTTTTTTGAAATTCATCAAAGGCTACTCCCTTAATTACTCGGAGAGTGCCTGCTTCCCCTTTGGTGAGATTTGCCTCTCCAGGAAACCAAAGTGTCAACATTTGGAAGAAAGAGTATCAGGCTTACTGATTTAACTGGGTGATGCACCACTTACAGTTCAGTGTCACATTTACCCAAGACGCCACCACTATCCCTGAGACCTCAAAATATGTTGAATATTCCACTCCTTTTAGAGTGACCCAATCTGATCTCCGAGTAATTTAAGCTTTCACTTAGTTGAGGTCTCTGTGCTCTGTCCTTAAAAGCCTTTCATCCTACGTTTAATGTGTATTTAACAGGCCATGGTAGATGGAGCCCAGCTGGCAGCTACAGACCGATTTGCCAAAGCGTCACTGTTTTGAGGGGACTTCCCACAACCAACTTAGGATAATAATCAGACCGCAATAATATTTTTTCTACACAATTACCAGTTTGGTGATTTATATAACGTTGGATGCTATTATCGAGTTTAATGGACTATATGGAATCCTAGTCTTTACTTTATGTAATTAAATGTTAATATACTTATAAAAACTGAGTACATAAACCAATATCTGTCAGCCAGTCTTAAATGTTTCTTAGGCTTCTGCGTGCATGGTATTGTGTGGTGGAAACATGATAGTCTTTGGAGAAAGAAGACAGAATCCACAAACAGGGGGAACATGGGCTGGATTCTTATGTTGTTGGAGTCTCTATTTCTTCATCCTTAAAATGATAATGATTAATTCCTGGATCGCAAGTGGTTGTTATGATGAAGTATGATTACATGGCAAATTTGGCCAGATTTCTAGCAAAGAATAGCTGCTTGATAGGGGTCATTTTTCATACCTACCTTGTGAATATATGCGTTTAATGCCTACTGCCTTTGAGGCATTATGTTCTGTGAGGAGCCAAGGTAGGTACTGCTTTATTTCTCTCCATATTTTCATTGCTGGTCTCCCACATTATAATGGAGGCTCTGTGGAGGAAGGAATAGTAGCTGTTAATCCCTGCGCTAGAATAATGCCTAGCATACGATAGACACTCCATCTAGCACTAGTGAATAAAATCTAAATATGGATTCAGAGAGGATAATAAGGGCGAGTGAGAATTTCCATACTGTAGAAGTTGACTAGTGTTTTCATGCAAGAGACACAATATAGTTGAGAGGACTTGTGCTTTGGACTCAAATTGAAAGTAATTCTAATCCTGACTCTGCCCTTTATAAACTGTGTACCTTGAGGAAGTGGTTTAATTTCTCTGTGTCTCAGGCTTCAATTGTGCATTGAATCCCAGAGAGCAACTCACAGGGCTGCCCTCAGGACAAAATAAGGTAGTGCTTTTAGAATACCTGCACTCCAGTCTGGGTGACAGAGTGAGATTCCAACTCCAAAAAAAAAAAAAAAAAAGAATACCTGGCACTTAATTGTTTAAAGTTATAGAGTAGGCATCAAAGGTTGATTTTTTTTTTTCCTCTGGGTTGAACTTGAGAAAGCTTTATAGGATATTCTTACCAGTGTCCTCATCTCCCCACTAGGCTAGGGTGGGAGCACCTTGCTACTGTCTCTCCTGAGGTCTCTAATCCAGGTCACTAATGGAGCTGAGGCCTGGAATGGGGTCAAAGGGCACTGAGAATCACGTGTGGACCATGTGACTCCACACGACCTTGAGCCACCAGGACAGTGCACTTACTATCTGAGAGGCGGAAATTGCTGGGCAAGGCCTGACGACTGAGGGTCAGGATGTGCTAATACTTCTCTTTCTTCCTCTGAAAAAATTGCATGTTAAAAATAAGTCACTTTCAGAAGAAGTTTTTAGAAAGCCAGATGTTTCTATCATGGTGGTAACTTTTGGGACTAGCAAAAATTAGCTGCCACCATCAGTGCTCCTGGTTTCCTGCATACCCTGGGTGGTAACTAGTAGATTGCCTTCAGACCTTTGAAATGAAGGATGAACAAACTTTTTCCACAAGGGGCCAGACAGTAAATCTGTTATTCTTTATAGGCCATGTGATCTCCATCGCAACTACTCAACTCTGCTATTGTAACTGGAAAGCAGTTGTAGACAGTATATAAACAAGTGGATGTGGCAGGGCTCCTATAAAACTGTATTTATACAAACAGGAGGCAGGCTGGACTTTTAGTTCACAGGTCACAGTTTGCTGTCCTCTGTATTAAAACATCCTGACTTGGAAAAAGGCATCAGTTTCTATACTTATCTTCCGCTTCCTTTCCTTAATGGGGTGAGAGGAGTGGTACACAGAGGAAGGGACATGAAGCAGCTCATGGGAGTCCTTTGGGTCTGGTATTTCTTATCCAGAACTGTAGCTACCACTGTGGTCAAGTTGACGTATTCTAGCAAGCATAGCAAGACGGAGGTGAAGATTTAAACCAGTTTCCTAACCAAGATAGAGACCCTGGGGCACATGCCAAGAGCTTCCATGTAGTCAGTTATGGAATTGTGGCTGTTAAGTTTATGTTACTGAGTATCTTGAGTATGGAAATGTATTTCTCAGTATGGACATAAATAAGTGTTCATTTCCTCTTTGAAATACATGTTTATCTATAAGGGGTATGTGCATGTGTGTATGTGTGTGTGTGTATGTGAATAATCATTGCTAACCTTTACTGAGAGCTTGTTATGTGCCAGGCACTGTGCTGTTTTATATGTTATTTCATCTTCACACCAATTTATGAGGAATGTGCTATTATTATCCATATAGATGAAGAAACAGAGGAAGGCCGGCCAGGAAGATTCCATCTCCCATCTTCTATGTGATGAGGGCTCTGGGTGACATTACCAGTTTTGATGCCCTGGGAATGAAGCACGATGGAGGACATGGTAAACTGAGGCAGGTTATTGGGCCATCAGAACTTGAGGACATGGCAGTGATGAAAGGAAGTGCTAGCAAGGGACATAGAGATGCTGAAACTTGGCATTAATACCGGGAACAAGCCAGACCCCCTTGCTCCATGAGGAGTCTCTCCCTGCTTACCATGGTGAGCTTTCAGAAGGTGGCATATGAAGACAACTTTTTATAACTTATCACTGGGGAAGATGCCTCACATACCTGACTGAGTGGAAAGGACCTGGGTTCAGGTCCCTGGTTGTGTAAGTGTGGTTTAGCTTGAGCCAGGCTGGGCTTTTCAGGATTTTAGTTCTACCACCTGCTAGTTCTTTGACCCTTAGAATGTGATCTAACTTCTATGGACCCTAGTGGATTTACAAGGAAATTGGTCTGTTCCATCATGCTTTGTAGAACATCTCTGGCCATTTCCTACCTGTGATATTTGTATAACTTTTTAAACTGATTCTCAGTTTCCACATGCATAATGTGTGAATGGTGATAGTACCTAACACATGGGGCTCTTTTGAGCATTAAGTGAGTTATTCATGGAGATGGCTTAGCACAGTGCGTAGCATATAGTAAGTCCCCAATGAATGCTAGCTGCTATCATTGTTCCCATTTTACAGATGAGAAGATGAAGGCTCAGAAACTTTCTCCTGACCCACCCAGGGTCACAAAGAATGTGTCATAACCAAGCCGTGCATCATCCTCTGATATAAGGTCTCCCACTCCCGACAATCCATCACTTTCTACTTCATTCATTCATGAGGCATTTATTGTATTTCCCTCTAACTCTTAGCATTAAAAAGACCTGGGCTCTTTGATGAGTCCTAAGGATTCAGTAGTGAATAAAATGGAAACACTTCCTGCCCTGGTAGAATTAGGCTGGTAGAGAAAAGGCAGTAAATAAGCAAGTGGATGAGCAAATAGACAATTCAGATTATAACTAAAGGGTCTGAGGAACAACCGCATCAAGCATACCCAAGGTGATGTTACAGAGAATGGTTGGAGGAGGGTATTTTCTATGGAACGTTCCAAGAGTCTTCTCTAAGGAGGTGAGAGGGTGGTGTTTGGGTTTTGATGTGGGAGATGCCCAGAGCCAGCTGCATAGAGAGCCAGGGTAAAGCATTCCAGGCAGGGAACAGCAAGTGAAAAGACCCTGAGACCATCAAGAATTTGGTTTGAGCTTCTGCAGGCTTTAGATACTGACACAACTGCCAGAAACCAGTTGAAACCTGTCCTCCTGTGTAGAGGAAACCTTCCCTCACCTTTCCCTGACTGATCTGAAGTCTCTGAGATGGGGGATGACCTGTGGCCATCTCTTTTTTGCTGCTCCCTCAAAATAAAAATGAAAAAGACATCACCATTGTGTGTGAAGAGATTAAAGATGCTATTCTGGCATCTGAGTGGGTAGAGTTTTGGCCTGGAGGCTCCTCTCTTTGTAGCCTTGCCCTTTTTATGCCTGTTTGTCCACCTATAGAATTAGGAGCTGGGCCAGAACATTCCTTCTCTTATGAAATTTGAGAGGGCAGTGGAATCTCTGCATCTACTTGCTTGCTGTTGTGAACAAAGGCTTGCTGGGTAGACAGGACCACTTATCAGGCTGGTTGGACTCTGCAGCTGGTCTCTAAATTGAACTACCTTCACCTGTTTCAAACTAAAGGTGACTATTCCCTGTCCACCCAACCCCCTCAGCCTCTCCTTGGCAGATTGAACTTGGGTATTGACCCCACACATGGGCTTCTTCCTTTATCACACGGTCCTCCTGGTCACAGTGCATCACAGTGCCTGCTTACAAACCAGTGCCTGCTTACAAACCAGTGTCTGGGAGGGCTGGGGCTATGGGAAGGCAGAATCTACTTGCCATGTCTCTCTGTGCTCTCATCTTTTTATGATGTACAAGTGCACTAGAGGCCCGTGGAAGACCACATAGGGAAGCTGGTCTGAACAGAGACTCTTATTTTCAGGGGATGCCTGGTACTCTCTGTGTTACAGCAAGGGTAGCTGGATGCCATGGAAGAGGACGTGGTTATGTTCTCGTAGGAAGTCAGAAGTCAAAAGTTTCTTGGAAGGTGGGGGTGGGGGCAGGTCATCCCTGTAATTTCGGCACTTTGGGAGGCCTAGGCAGGAAGATTTCTTTAGGCCAGGAGTATAAGACCAACCTGAGAACCAGTGAGACCGGATCTCTATATTTAAAAAATTGTCCAGTTCAGTTTTGATGGACAGCATGAACTATAAGAAAGGGATTGGCAGTAGTTGGAACTGTCTGGGGGTGGAGGGCACATAATATCAATAAGGGTACCTGATCTCAAAAGATGAAGTAGGGACCAAAGGGAAGTCCAAACATTATCTGTACAATGACCACTTGTATACCTAATCCTGAATTGTATCCAACATCTTCAAAATAAAAAAAATTCGAAAAATAAAATTCAGCAAGGAAAAAATAAAAATGGTAGCAGTTACACCAACTGAAAAAAAAATTAGTTGGATGTGGTGGTGCACACCTGTAGTCCCAGCTACTTGGGAGGCTGAGGTGAAGGACTGCTTGAGCTCAGAAGTTAAAGGCTGCAGTGAACTATGATTGCACCACTGTACTCCAGTCTGGGCAACAGAGCAAGACTGTCTCTAAAAAAATGAAAAGAGGGTTCTACATGAGAGTTGAACTTATTTGCCTCTGTTACACATGAAGAAACACTGGCCCTATAGGCTACATGGCTACATGGCTTGCCCATGGTCACATAGTAGTAAGTGGTAAAATAATCTGGGATTTACTGTACAGATCAACAGCATACCATGACCTGCACTGCTGATTCATATAGGCTGTGATGGACAAGCTTAGACACATTGCTTTAAAATATTGTGTTTGTTTTATGAGGTTATACAAGTGGAACACATATAATATAACTATCTTTTCCACTTCTAATTCATAGATTAAGATTAAATATTAATCTAATAAATACTTATTTGGCAACTGTAACACGCCAGGCAATATTATAAGTCTTTTCAAATATTGAATTCACCCAATCTTCATAACAACTCTAAGAGGCAGGCACTATTATTATCCTGGCTTCACAGATGTGGAAACATAGAGTTTAAATAACTTGGTTGAGATGATATAGATGGATAACACAATATCAGAGTTTAGATACTGGCTCTGGAGTCCGAATCCATAGTTTTAATCACTACCTTGTGCCATGTCTCACCGAGTGATGAATGTCATCTGCTACCCAAAGTGGGCGTGCTTGAGGGCTGATAATCTCATTGGACTGTCTAGTTTACAGATTTGAAAGCCGGGGACTGGAAAGGGCATACGGGCATGAGGGCATTAGCGCAGGTTGTAAGACTTCTCTGTTTCTGTTAGCCCTGTGCTTTTCCCACGGCACTGTGCTGCCTTGGGAGTCTGAATATGTCTCTGGTCTAGAAGACACCCAGCAGCAAGTTCATTATTCTCCCTTGAAGTCCCTTGGCTAACTTCCACCTTTGCTGTTTTCCTTCCTGGATTTAATGTAATGGACCACATTAACCTGAGTTGCCACACAAAGTCTTGAAGAGAAAGAACCAAATGAACAGATCAGACACCATTTCCCTGGTCCTTGGGGAGTGCCCAAGTCATCAGCGAGACATCATCTTATTTATAATAAATTCACTGTTCAAAGAGCTTCAAAACATTTTTTCTATTAGGAGTATTATTTCTATCTGTTGAGTCCGTGAGTGTTTGACATTGGATGACTTTATAAAACATTCTACTAATTGGATTTGTTAAAGCAAATAAATCAAACACTAATTGGAACGTGCCCTGCCATTATTTTTGCTTACTGAATTAGATATAATGGTGTGAAGGCCTTCTTATCATATTTGTGCACTTATTTAAACACCCCCCTGGCACATACTTCTGCAAATTCAATTAGATATTCAAAAAAGGAATTCAATTTATGCAAGGCTGGTTTGCATTCATTCCGGGGGCAAGAATCGACTGCCCGAGATAGGCTGTTCCTGATTAATAAGCCCTACTTAGATATTACCCTGCCTTCAAAGCATTTGTCAGCATGAGGGTGGAATCGCCATGATTTGGGGGTTGGGATATTTTGTCTTTAGAATGTGTGTCAATAGGACTGGGGTGGCTTCATGGGTGTGCAGTCATGCAGGCCTGGCACTCAGAAGAGCCCATGCTTTGCTTGATGCTCTGCTTTCACCATCCCGATGTCTTAGGAATTTTAAATCAAGAGGCTCTGTGTTATAGTTTTGCATGGAGCTACAAATCTGTAGCTGGATATGCCTTGGAGGTTGTCTTGGCTCTCAGACCCTTTTGCAAGGAAGAAGTCCCTGACAGTGGTCTTGGCCAGAGTGTGACATCTGCTCTGGCCTTGGTTTCCTCATCCGTAAAGGGGTAGTACCACTCCTTTACTCATGAAGAACATATACTGTAATGTAGGTAAAGTGCCTCTTTAAGACTAGGGAGTTACAGTTCTTCACTTAATTCCTTATCCTAAGGGTCAGGAGACAATGAGAGATATGTTCTACCTTCCAGGTCCCAGAGAAAGGAAGAAATGTTCTACAACTGAGATTTGGGACAAAAGAGTCAACAGGGCACGCATCAGACTCTCTGGTGGTGATGTACGGTACTGCGGTAAAATTCAGTGACTGCTAAAATGGGAAATGTTGGTGTCGTTATAGCAGAGGTCTGCAAACTACAGCCTGCGGGCCAAATCTGGGTGTTCACTGGTTTTTATATAGCTCATAAGTGAAGAATGGTTTTTACATTTTTAAATGGTTAGGAAAATCAAAAGTAGAATACTATTTTGGGACATGTGAAAATCATGTGAAATTTAAAGTGCTGTCTCAATAAATTGAGTTTTATTTGAACACATGCCCATTTAAAAAACTTGTTCATGAATGCTTCTGTACTACAATGGAATTGTTGAGTACTAGTGATAGAGACTATGTGGCCTGCCATGGTTGGTAGAATTTTAAGACAGCCCCCAGGATTCTAGCCTCTGGTGTACATATCCTATATAATCCTTAGCCCTTGGTTGTACTGTGCATATGATGGGTTTTTTCTCCTTGATTAGGTCACCTTGGTGACAAAAGTGAAGGAATTTTGCATATGTAACTAAGATCCCAAATCAGTTGACTTTAATTAATGAAAAGGGTAAATATTCGACTGTACCTTGTTGAATCAGATGAGTCCTTAAAAGGGACTGGGCCTTCCCTGAAGAAATGGATTTGAAACATGAGAGGGCTTATGGAGGGGGCCGCATGTCCAGGAACTGTAGGTCAAACTTAGGGATTGAGAGTGGCCACTAGATGACAGCTGTCAAGAGAATGGAGACTTCACCCTTGTAGGCACAGGGGAGTGAATTCTACCAAAAACCATGGGAGTTCAAAGAGGATCCCAAGATCCAAAAACGAATGCAATTCGGCTGTCAACTTGATTTCAGCCTTTTGAGATCCTGAGAAGAAACCCCCAACTCTGCTGTGCCTAGACATCTACCTTACAGAAACTGTGAGATAATGAGCAGCTATTGTTTTAAGCTGCTAAGTTTGGAGTAATTTCTTCTGCCGTAATAGAAAATGAATGCAGCACCTTGTGGACTGAATTATGACCCTCCCTCAAATTCTATCCCCCCAATGTGACTATATTTGGAGATAAGGTCTATAAAAAGGTTAAATGAGGTCATAAGGGTGGAGGCTTAGTTCCGTAGGGCTGGGAAGAGACACCAAGGCTCATTCTGTCTCAGCAAATGTGCTCCAGGCAAAGGTCATGTGAGGACACAGTGAGAAAGTGGCCGTCTGTAAGCCAGGAAGAAAGCCCTCACCAGAAACTGACTCTGCCAGACCTTGGTCTGGGATTCCTGGCCTCCAGAGCTGTAAGAAAATAAATGTCTATTGTTTAAGTCATTCAGCTTGTGATATTTTGTTATGGTAGCCTGAGCAGACTGATACAACCCACAAAGATGAAAATAATTACTATCTAACTCTTTACAGAAAAATTTTGGCCACCCCCTCAGTTAAAAAAGTAATAAAAACTACTTTGACCACATTCCTCTTTCCTACACCCTCTAACCGTTTGCTCTTGCCATGACTAGAGTTCATCTGAATAGCTCACAAGTGTGAGCATCTTGCACATCAGTAATTGCTATGTGAGCCCCCCAACCACTCCCCATACAACTTCCTGCCTGACTTTGAACCCACAAGCCCGGTTCTTCTCTTCCCCATCATACCTTGGCCTCATTGTGTGTTGAACAGACAGAGCCTATACCCCATGTCTTGACCTCCAATATTGCAGGTTGACATCTTGGGCCCACGTAGTGACAGGGGTCAGAGGGCATACACACTGGCTCAATGCCATTCTTACATGCAACCACCAATTTCCCTCAATGGATTCCTTTCAAGGTCAAGGTTACCTTCCCAGTTCATCACCATAGCGACCTAGTATAATGGGAAAGTTCATAGACTAAATTAGTCCAGGATCAAAGCCAAGAAGCTTTGCTACTTGGGATTTGTGTGATCTTAGGATAGTTTTTTTATTTTTTATTTTTAGAAACAAGGTCTTATTGTCCAGGCTAATTTTGAACTCCTGGCCTCACATGATCTTTGGCCTCCCAAAGTGTTGGGAGTATAGGTATGAGCCACTGCCTTGGGCTAGGTTTTGTTTTTTTTTTTAAACCTTTCTATGCCATAGTTTCTTTATCTATAAAGTGGGAGCTAATGACTGCATCTATCTCATGGGGTGATTGTGATAATTTTTTTTTAAATACTTTTTATTATAGTTTTGTGGGGTACAGTTAAGGGTTAGGTATACAATTACATTTCATTCAGGCATCCTGTTGATAAGAGGTGTTTCCCCGCCCCCAGACAGATATTTGCTACTGTTAATCCCATCTCCCCCCCCCATAATTTCCCAGTACTGTCAGTCATTTTCTTATAGTATTACATTGGATATTCAAGGTTCATTATATGAGTGAGAACCTGTGATACTCGAATCTTTGTTTCTGTGAGAGGTCACTCAGTATTATAGACTCTAGTTCCATCCAGGTTACTGCGAAATTCATGATTTTGTTCTTTTTTATGGCTGCGTAGTATTCCATTGTGTATATGTAGCACATTTCTAAAAATCCAGTCCTCTTTTGATGGGCAGCATGGTTGCTTCCAGGTTCTTGCTATTGTGAACAATGCTGTGATAAACATACGTGTGCAGGTATCTTTTTTATGGAGTGATTTGAGTTCTTCAGGGTATATTCCCAGTAGGGGGATTGCAGGGTCATATGGGAGGTCGATTTTTAGAGCTTTTAGGAATCGCCACACTGTTTTCCACAGAGGTTGCACTAGTTTACACTCCCACCAACAGTGTAGAAGTGTTCCCTTTTCACCACACCCTCTCCAGCAGCTGTTATTTTTTGAGTTGTTGATAATTGCCATTCTGACTGGAGTTAGGTGGTATCTCAGTGTGGTTTTGATTTGCATCTCCCTGATGATTAGTGAGGTTGAGCATTTCTTCATGTGTCTGTTGGCTGCTCGGATGTCTTCTTTTGTGAAGTGTCTGTTCATATCTTTTGCCCATTTTATAATGGGGTTGTTTGTTTTTTTCTTTTCAGCATGTTTGAGTTCCTTGTAGATCCAGGATGTTAAGCCTTTGTCAAACCTGGTGTTGGCAAATACTTTTTCCCAGTCTGTAGGCTGTCTCCTTGCTCTCTTGATGGTTTCTTTGGCTTTGCAGAAGCTTGTCACTTTAATAAGGTCCCACTTGTCTATCTTCTCTCTTATGATTGTGATAATTTAATGAGTTACTATTGGTAAACACTTAGAACAATTCCTGGCATTGAGTGTTGGTTTTCCTGTCTCTTACCTTCAGTTGGAGTTTCTACCTTCCTGTAAAGTGTCTGCTGGGCTCATCTGCTTCTCAAGAGAAACCTGATGACAATGAGCGAGTGCCACCTCTGTTGATCTCAGCCTGGCTCCTCCACATGAGGGGTGGTCCGTTTCGTAACAGTCCTGTGATTTCAGTCCCGTCCCCCCAGATCCCTAGTGCTGGGCTCTTTTCTGAATACCATGAGGAAGGATGTTGAGTGAGTGACTACAACTTTCAGTAGCACCTACGCACTCCAGGGAAAGTGGTATTTCTGTACATTCTCATCTATGGCAGATCACCTTAATCTCTTACCATGTTTGTCTGGATTATGAGCTCTAACAGAGGTAGTATCTCCCATGGAGGGCAACCAAAGACAAACTTCTACTTACTTTTATTTTATTTTATTTTATTATAAAGATGTGGGGTACAATTCAGGGTTAGGTATACAAACATTGATTATGCAGGCACCCTTGTTGATGAGATATGCCCCCCCAGCAGTTTCCCTCAACTGCCAATCCCCCGTCCTCCCCTGACAGTTTCCCACTACCACCAATACTTTTCTTATAGTATTATAATTGTTCAAGGTCCTCTTATGAGTGAGAACATATGGTACTCTGTTCTTTGTTTCTGTGATAGATCACTGAGTATGATCAACTCCAAATCCACCCACATTGCTGCTAAGTTCATATGTTTGTCCTCCTTTATGGCTGCATAATATTCCATTGTGTATATGTACCCCAATTTTTAAATCCAGTCCATCTTCGATGGGCAACACAGTTGGTTCCATGTTTTTACTATTGTGAATAGAGCTGCAACAAACATACGTGTGCAGGTATCTTTTTTGTAGAATGATTTGATTTCCTCTGGGTATATTCCTAATAGGGGATTTGCACTTCTTTTCTTTTTTTTTTTTTAATTTTTGATGTTTGTCCCAGTTTTCTTTTTTCACTTAGCTTCAGTGCTGGATATTAATGGTGCACCTTTCTATTCTGGAAGCATTAGGGTGAGGCTAGATTTTGTGAACACACACAGAATGTTCCAAAGAGGGAAGCAACTCCCTTGCTGGAAATGAAAAGTACCCGGACTTTGGTACCACCTAGCGTAAGGCTCCTGTCTTGCCTCTACTGCTATTTGTGTGTAAGTTTGATACTGCATCTATACAATGAATACTATCAAAATGACAGGGCTGGTGGCAAGGGTTAAAGATAGTCTAGGTAAGGTCTGCACACATTCGACTGTCAATAAAAGAAGGTGTTGCTCTAATAATCACTGTATATGATGTTTTTCACCCTGGGCAAGTCTCTTAGGAGCAAGTTTCTATTTGTAAAAAGCAATGCTTGTCTCTTAGAGCAGGACTTGGCAAACTACAGCTACTGGGCAAATCTAGTCTAATACTTGATGTAAATAAATTTTTATTGGAACACAACCATGGCCATTGGTTTACATATTGGCTACTTTTGTGCTAATATGTACAGAGTTGAGTTGAGTAACAGAGACTGAGTGACAGAAAAATTGAAAATATTTACTACCAAGTTCTTTGCAGAGAAAGTTTGCTGACCCCGTCTTAGAGGGTGGTATTTTTGGAATTAGCTACATTCATATATATACAGATATATGTATATAACTATATAGCTCAAATACTGTGCCTGACTCACAGCAGAAGCCCAACATGTCTTTAGTTTTTATACTGAACTTAATTCTGCTCAATAATACACAGGATCATATCTTAGAAATGCAGAGGCAGGCGCATTTTTTTTTTATTGAATTCTATTCCTCTCTCATTTTCAAAAGAAGAGCTCATGTTTTTAAAAAAAATTCTGATTGACACTATAAACTTTATTTATGCTTTAATGTATCCTAAAGTATGTATCCTGCACTATTTTTACTTCCCTTACAGATGCTGATATGCTATACATTACCAAACCCAAATGGATTTTTCAAAATCCAATTTCCTTGCTACAGTTTTCCATTTCTCTGTTGATTTTCTATGTTTGATTCACATCAGCGCATCAGGGGCCATCGCCACATTTTGACCTCAGCTTGCCCGGGGAAATGGCTCTTCTGGTCAAGTGCATGGTCCTTGGCTAATGTCTGCATGTTTCTGTCCTCCCCTAGTTATGTGGCTCTTCACCACACCAGGACTTGTTCTCTGGAGGTTGAGCACATCTCCTGGAGTGGGGATAGATTTATGAAGATTTTTTTTCTCCCAAAAATGATTGTGATGAGGTTGACATCAGTTAAATTGGGCTATCTGCTCTTCAAACCCAAATGAAGTCAGCATCCAGATGAGTGTCTTTTGGGAATCTCTCCAACCATAGTAAGTCACCCCTAAGTAGCCTGCAATAAACACCTGTGCCAATCGCCCAAGCCTTTTCTTGTCAGGCATTATGGCCACTTGGAATTGGCACCAAGACAGATAGATGTCATTTTTGAAGAAGCAAGAGAAGCTGCAATGAGACTTGGGCCATGGGTTTAAATGTGTTCTGTTTGTGGGGTTAAATGAGTTCTGCTCTGGCTTTTCTTCCTTCTCCTTCCCTTGGTGACTCTCAGTGGCCACAGTGCCAGAGCTGGTACCTGGGTTGGCAGCATGGCTCTGCATCTCTGTGGCTTCTGATAGTTTAGTTCTTTCTGAATCTCTGGAATCCTTAAATATTGAACTGGAAGGCTCCTTGTGATCATCCTATCCAGTTTTTTTGCTTTGCACATTAGAAAATGAAGGCTCAGAAACAGGGAAGGGATGTGAGTCAAAGAGGTTGTATTCAGCCAGAATTGTCAGGTATTCTCAGGGCATATAAAATCTCAAGCTCATAGCAACTCTAGTTCTCAATCTTTTGGTTGAGAGGGAAAAAATCCAGGGAGGGTAGCTTAAAAAATATGTATTAGGTCTATTTTTTTTCTCCTCAATAGTTCTAAAAACTTAACTCTGAATCAAGTCAGACCAACAGAGAGCAACTACCCAGACAGCCTTATGTTTGGCCCCAGTGAGCTTTTCCTAAATTGTATGTTTGGGTGATGCTATCAATTTATATTGAGAATGATTGAGAAACAACTTGTGAAATTGGCCATACACCCCTTGTGTGGATATTGTTTCATTATGGGATATGGGGTTTCTGTGATGAGTATTTTCTGTGGAGAAATTCTTGTCTGATCTGAGCACCTGGAATGGTTGTCATTTTCCTGAGCAATTTGGCTTTTATTGTCTAAACACAGAATGTCCAGTATCTGACCAGTTATTCCTTCTTTTTTAATTGGGAGTCAGAAGTTCAGAGTAAAATGTGTAACCCTCTTCTTGCAGACGAATACAAGGGAGATTGCAGCATGAATTTGCAGGTCCCTCTTCCTGTCCTGCTTTTCTGTCTTTTCCTATTCCTCAATTTGATTTTTGCCATCATGCTGTATTTCTTGCTCTGTGTTGGTCAGGTTGCGGTGGCTGGACCAGTGGTGGTTAGACAGCATCCTTTGGAGTGCCCTGCTTTGCTGGGAGGCCAGGAAATCCATGGAAAAGTCGTGAACCATGTGTTCTGCTGGTCCACATTGATCATAAACATGCAGAATAGGAGCCTGTTTCTAGAAACTCTTCCGTGTAGGAGGGTACTAAGGTCCCTATAAGTGATGACAAATTCTGGCATAGTAGGATAGAACTGACAGCGGGGCCTGAGTATCCTGAAGAAATTGTGGCTCAAGATAGAGTGTGAGGCTGTTTTAAAATCCACTTTAAGTGTGCTCCTCCGTGGGGGGAAAAGAGAACTGATTTGAAAATAAAAACTGGGTCACTGGAGTCCCAGGTCTGCTGCTGTGAGACCTTCACATCGAAGAACAGACTGTTAGAAGGGAAAAGCGTTTACTCACTGGTTGCAGCTTGAAGCGACCCCCAGAGCCCAGCAGCGGGGAGCAGCAAGGTGGTCCAGAGGGTGGCTGTGAAAAGGAAGCAGGCCTCTAGTCCTGGGAGGGCCAAGACCTGTCAGAGTCAGCTTAGGAGTAGCTGAGCAGTCCACCTATGATGGGGTGGAAAGCAGGGAGGTGAGGGGCCGAGCACCGGATCCACAGGACTAGGGAAAATTGTTACTGTGACATCGCCTAGAATCTGTGACCTGGAATGCCTAGAAGTTTAACTGTGAGGCCTCTTAAATCTTGCCTAGGAAGAAGGAAGATAATTTGTTTAATGAAACTATAAAATACAATAAGTTAATTACTTCTTTAAGCATCTTCATTTCTGCATGAAAGTTTATTTTGCATTACACCTTCCGTGTGTCTTTGCTTGTCTTTCCTGCTACTCTGTAAGCTTTGTGAGGTGAAGGATTATATCTGTCAACTCTGTGCCCTGCACAGAGCCCATAAAAAAGAAGCCCTTTTTTAAATGTTCGAAAATAAGCGAGGGAATGGATTCAGATGGAGAGACCCAACCATCTTGATTGGTTACCTTGGAAGCTCTTTATCTGCCTGGTTTCCTCCTATTACCTTATAAGTGAAAGACTCTGTCCTTGATTTGAGGGGATAATTCTATGGTTTATTAGAAAGAACATGGGCTCTACAGTTAGGTTGTCAAGGATTTAATATTGACTCCAACCCTTCCCTTCTGTGTGGCCTGAGCAGGTCTTTTAGCCCCTCCCCGAGTACATCAATTACCTTATATTTAAAGTAAGAATAAAATGTACCTCCCACAGTGAAAGCTAATGAGATAACATATATAATCAGTGTCTAGTATATTTCTTGGCACAGAGTAAATGCTTGAAAGAGCACACTTCTTATTTATTTTTTTAAACTTTTGCATTGAGGTATGAAACACTTCTTATATTAGTCAGGTTGGGCAAGGTTTTGCTGTAGTAACAACTAAACCCTAAGGTCTCAGTGGCATAAGATAAGTATATATTTTGCTCTGGAGAAGTTGAGTCCTGATACTTCTGGTCACCTGACTCTCTGAGTGGCTCTTCTCTATTGAGTGTCTCATGGATGTAGATTTTTTTCTTCGTTGGATACCACCATCTTCAACAACAGCTTTGAAGATCCTCCCAGCAGGGGAAGGTGAGAAGGAATGCTTGTAAGAGACTGTTTTTATGGACTAGTCCTGAAAATGGTGGATATTATTTTGTTGCATATTTCCAGGATTTGCCACAGGGTCTTACCTAGATGCAAAGTGACCAAGAAACACAGGATTCTTGTGTGCACAAGAGAAAAGCATGAAACCATTTGCTATACACATAGAATTGTCTTAGGCATTCGTTCCTTCTCCCATTTTATTTTCTAGTCCTGTGGAAGCTGATGTCAGTTTAGGATTCTCAGTCAGCTTTTCTTAAGAACACGTAAGGTGCTGCAGGCTCCCTTGCTTATCAATTCCAGCAGGTCAAGATCTGTTGCCAATGGCATTGACCTGATTCATTTGTCTCCCACAGACTGGCCTCCAATGAGGTGATGGCAGTGTAGGGAAAGGAGGTTGGCCTTCTTGGATCAGTTGGAACTGCTACTGCTGCTACTATTTTTGTTTTAATGTTAAATAGAGTGTGTTATATTTTCATATCTGGGGCACTCACTCTGCTGTCTGGTAAGAAAAGATTTAGAGGAGTGATTTTTGGAACATAAGTTGGAATTTGTCATATAGGCAGTATGGATGGGGAAACTTTCTAGGCAGAGGTGACAGGTGCGAAGTTTAGAAGGGTTGGGGGGAGCTCAGGGCTTGGGAGGGCAGGCTCACCATTACTTGAATACAGTTTGGTCCATGTCCGGCATCCTGTTAACGTTTATTGTTTATTCATCAAAAAACTATTTATTAAGCCCCTACTGTATGCCATTCTGAAGATTACCTTCCAGTGGAAACTGGTTGATGATCTGCCTCCCTTTTTGCCTTTTGGAGACCACCCCTCTCCAATATATCTGAGATAAAGTCTCCTCCATCATCTGTCCCAATCTTTTCCTCTTCTGTGACTTCTGTCCTTGCTTAGTAACCCTTGTCAATCCACACTGATGATTTCCTTTCTTACTCCAGTTCCTCAAGGCACCAATGACTGACAGCTGTTGTGTGTAGTTGACTTTCACTGAGAGGATGGATATAGTGGACAGCCATTGCAGCACAGGACAGGGATCTATCAACTCATGGTTAGAAAACTTCACAGACCACTTCAGCTTAGTTATTTTCTCACCGATTCCCAACTTCATAGCACACACTAAAATGAGTAAACAAGCTTACTTGTTTACCGTCAGTCTGTCTCACTGAATCATTATAGCACATCTCTTCTGTAAGCCACTGTATAGCCAGTGCCTAGTACTGTGCCTGGTCTACAGTAGGTGCTCAGTTAAATCACTGTTGAATTAGTGAGTGAATAAATGAAGGCAAACAGATATTTTGGTCTCAACCAATGCATCAGTCACTTCCCATTTCCCATTGGCCATCACCTTCTATAGGTGTCTGATTTTCCTTATGCTTCTTGAACCTTTCTCCCCTTTTCAACCTGGAATGCCACTCCTTCTGCCCTCTGCTCCAGAGATGCTCCCGTCCTTCAAAGCTCTATTCACTCTCCCCCTTTCTCCTCCAGAATATAGTAGGCTCCTGTTTCTCTGGCCAGACCAGCATTTCCTGGTTGGAGCCTCCATTCTACATCCCGTGCCTCTCAGTGTCACCTTGAGGGATTCACAGCCTATAGCGTGTGCTCAGTGAACCCTTGTCTAAATCGAATGGATATAACTTATTGTCAAATGGTGGATGGCTTGACCTTTAAAGTTAAAGAGAGAAACCTTACACATGATCAACATTGACTTTATTATCTTCCAGGTGCATGATTGTATGATTTCTCACAATTTCGATTCTTTATGAAAAACAATTTTTCAGGCTGCTTTTACAGGGAAGGAGGTGGACATTGAGACCACATTCCGTGCAGTTATTTTTCGTATGTTATTCATTTGCTCCTCATGGTGTTTCTGTAAAGTGGATATTTTCTTCCCTGTTGCAGGGGAGGAAACTGAGATGCACAGGTGTTAAGCATCTGACCTGAGCTCACATAGCTTTTCCAAGGTGATGTCTGTATAGTGTTGCTAGACTCTGAAGCTAGTGCTCTTTCTGCTGCCTTACAGCATTTCTCCATGTTGTGGGAAGCAATTATAGAGGCATGCCCTGGCATTCGTTTTTCCTACTTAGAAGGAGACGATGCTGTTTACTTTCTCAGGAAGGAAAATTAAAATCAATGTAACTAGCCTTATTAACTTTTTAAAATAGGGGGACCTGCAGATGCCAGCGCCTTTCCTAAGGACACCAAAGCAAATATAAAAATCCAATTTGCTTGGTTTTTTTTCTCTTAAATCTTCTTCAGAGTTTAAAATTCAAAACTGTAAATGAAGAGCCCATGAGACAGGTGTAACAAACCAAGTCTCAGACACGGGAATTTATTTACACATATCTCCTTTGTCTGCAGGTGGCTGTTCCTTTGATGAGCACTATAGCAACTGTGGTTATAGTGTGGCCCTGGGGACCAATGGGTTCACCTGGGAGCAGATCAACACATGGGAGAAACCGATGCTGGACCAGGCGATGCCCACAGGTATGTGATTCATCACGACTGGGACTGTGGTGGGAATGGCTAGCTTTTAAGGATGACTCATGAGGGGGTAAAAAAACTACAGATTGAGCTGAGATGGCAATAGAAAACTTTGCAGGTAGTGAGTTCCCCACCCTCAGAGGTGATTAAACCAAAACTGAATGAATTCTTCAGGATGTGGTAGAAGTCACATGTCACCTGGATTCAGAGACCTTTAGGATTTCTTTTAACTTTAGCTACTAGTAAGGCATCACTGGATTTTGCTTGGGACACTGATGGTAGTGGTATTTTAGAGGAAGAAAGAGCTTCTGAAGAATTTGAGGTCACACCTTTATTTCCAGGCCACATGAACACAGGTTTTATATATGTAGGGAGACTTCCACAATCACAATATTTCTCATGAGATTAATGTTCTGACATCCCTAAGAACAAGCTTATTCTTAATCAGTAGGGCTTAATCAGTGGGGCTGAAGGCTGAATGTAAATTCTTGATGGATACCTGTATGAGGCAGACCTAATGTATTTCAGGGAAGTATCTGGAGGAGGTATACTTGGGGAATACATTTAGAGTGGAGCATATCTGGGTAAGGTGATGCTTGAAGAGGCTTACCTGGTGATAGAAGCCAGGAAGAAGTGCAACTCTGAGAAAGTTAAGATCACCTCTCTGAATAATATAATCCTGGCTATAGCTGTAAAAACAACTGGTTATTGTAGAAGAAAGGCCACTTTCTACACTTTCTTCCAGACCAAAGACTCCTTCTAGCCCACAGCTGTCTTGGTTTTCACCAACTCCTTCTGGTGCTCCTTTGTCAGCTTGCTGAGGCTATTGAGCATTGGAGTTCTTCAGGCTTGCTATGTTCTTTCTGAGGACAGCCTCAAACACTCCATGGCTTCAGATACTAGCTACACACTGGTGATTTCAACATTTATACCTCCATCCTGGACATGACTTTAGGTCTATATAATCCACTGCCCAGCTGCCATGTCTTCTTGGCCATCTTTGGGGAATGGGGTTTCACAGGATGCCATTAAGCTGGAGGTAAAGAAGATGCTTAGAGATGGTGAGGTGTGGCTTCATTGACTTTGAGTTTAGCTCCAAAGCAGGAGACCACTGGATGACTACATATAGTTCCTATTAAGGGCATTGATTGTATACATTTCTCCTTAATGTTGATGTAAGCCTCAGGCATAATAAAGTTGTGCTGTGGTACATAATTGGGCATTTCAGATCTGGTAAGATCTTACTTTGAGCAAAGTCATCAGCAGCTACACATGCCCATTAGTGAGACAACATGGGGTGACCTCTCTATCTGTTGTCATATCGTAGTTTTTGGTAATGCTGTCCTTACTCAGAAAAGTATATTGGTTTAGATGATATAATCACTCATCCCATTAGGAACCCAAAAAATCCAAGATACCTCTGCTTAAACATATCACACTTGCTCTACTCTACAAGGCTCTTTGATATTGGTCAAATAAATCCAAATTTTCTGGTGTGTATGCACATGTGTGTATGTGTGTATGCTTTTTCTGCTGATTTTTAGCCCATCTGAAGCCCTATATGGTATTGTAGCCTCTCCAAACCCAACATTTTCAAACTTGAACTCTTGATTCACCCATTTCCCCTTCCCTGTCTGCTCATGCTCCAGTGTTCTTGTCTCTGCAAAGCCTACTGCACCCACTCTGGTACCAATTAAGAAACTCAGGAGCCATTCTTTTCTCATTCCTCTCTTACCTCTTTTTCTTTCTTTCTTTCTTTTTTTTTTTTTGAGTTGGAGTCTCACTCTGTCGCCCAGACTGAAGTGCAGTGGCCACTCCCGGCCACCGCAGCCTAGACCTGCTGGGCTCCGGCGATCCTTCTGCCTCAGCCTTCCAAGTAGCCGGAATTATAGGCATGCGCTACCACACCTGGCTGATTTTTTTATTTATTGTAGAGATGAGGTCTTCCTGGCCAGGCGGGTCTTGAACCCGCGGGCTCAGACAATCCACTCACCTCAGCCTCCCAAAGGCGCAGAATTACAGGCTGAGCTACCGAGCCCGGCTCTTTACCGCTTTTTCTAATCAGTCACTTCATCATGTCATTTTGCCTTTAAGTGTATCTTGGGTCTGCTCAATCCTCTCCATCTCTACCACCATTGACCTGGTACATACAACCATCTGCTCTCTCCTGGATAACTGGGAAATGTTCTAGCAGCCTCCTTGACTTACTCTTTTGACTTTATTCCATTCTCCCCACAGAAACCAAAGAGATTATTCTATAATATAAGCATGTTTGTGTTACCTCTTTCCTTCCTTGTCCCTACCCAGCTTCTACCTTGGGCCCTTCTGAAGCTTTCTATTGCTCCAAAAAAGAAGACCAGAGCTCTGCTGTGGCCTCTAAGGCCTCGATACCACCTCAACCTCTAAGCCCATCATGCACCTCTTCTCGCTGTGCTCACTTTATACTGGCTCCTGCCAGTTGACAGAATGTTCCAACCCTCTCCTGCTTCAGGAACACACATGAGATTGGTTGTCTCCATGGACCCTTTTCCTCCACCCACTCTCTTGTGCTTCCTGTTCACACCTCAGCCTGGGTCAGCTGTCTTTCTGATGTTTCCCATTGCATCCTGCACTTCTCCTCAATAATAATAATAGCATGTCACAGCCGGGGTTATCCGTTCAGTGTATGTTTTACTCCCAGATGAGAAACTCTGTGTGAACAGGGTCATGAGTCGTGACAGTCTTGTTCACAGCTTTGTATTCAGTGGCTGATGGGGTGCATCATACGTGGCATGTACTAAATAGCATTTTGTTGAATGTATGTGTGAGTGGACAGATTGTCTTTATCAGGCTTTTTAAAATGAAGGGATGAATGATAAACATTATTAAAGATCTTTTGATCCTCTACTAACTGATCACATAGTTTTATCTTTGCTACTGTCTTCCCATTGTATAGATCAGAAAACCAAGGTTTCAAGAATCTGAGTGAGATTGCTGCTTTAACCCCATGCTAGTCTTTCTCCTCAAAGACACGACTTTTGCTTCTAATGTTAATTTCCTCAGCTCCTCATTACGGCAGAGTGTCATTTCATAAATATTGGATCGTGCTAATACAATCTTCTGGGCTTTTCTAAATAGAGGCATTTGATAATGATCATTGAAATTATTCTGTCATGATGCGCCTGTGGATTTCAGCGGCTCTGTGTGCTTCTTAGGCACAGAGGCATGAAAGCAAATTTGGATTAGGTGAAACTGTTTGTTCTTCTCATGGGCAAAGGCTGAAATCTGACTTTTCCTTCCATAAAGTCAACAGCTCGCATCTTCCTGGAAATCTAGTATGCGTCTATTTATTCAGATGTTCCACAGCCTTTTGCTGGACAATCTCTGTGCTGGTCTTAGTCTGGGTAAATCAACCCATGTCATTTTGGGACTTAATCTCCCCAGTGGCCTCCTAATATGTAGGTTGAAATCTGAGCTCCTCACCGTGGCCTGCAAGGCCCTGCATGGTCCAGTGTCATCTTTGAACCCTTTCCTGTCTCTCTCAAATTGCTCTGATCGTTTTTTGGTTCCCCAGACACATCCAATTCTTTCACGGCACAAGTCCTTTGCATATAGTGTTCTCTCTCACTGGGATGCTTTCCCCACTCTCAGTTGGGCTATTCCTTCGGGTCTCAGCTCACAAGAATCCTTCTCGGGGCACCCTTCCCTTACCCATCTATCTAAAGAAGGACTCCTTTGTTCTTATCCCTCATAACGTCCTTTTCTTTGCTTCCAAAGTCCCCATCATAGACATGTTTGTAGGTCAACTTATTCCAATCTTATACCACGGCTGAGTGAGCTTGGGGTCTTAATCTCTCTGCCTCAGCTTCCTTATCTTTAACTTGGGGACCCGTGTGAGAGTTAAATGGAGAATGTCTGTTTGGGTGTGAACTATCTGCACAGAGTAGGACTTAGTTGATGTTGTTTCTTCTAAACTTTTTCTGGTTCCTACAATCTCTGTCCACCTTAGACCTGCTGTTCCTTCAAGCCCACTGGTTCCTAGATGCTATTGCTTTATAAAGGGGAACCTCCCAGCAGTTGGTCAACTGTGGGTCCTGACAGACCAAGGAGGCTTTTTAGTGCCTAGGGTATGTTGCCGCCCTCAGGACTTGAGCATCTTCTCCTACTACTGTCATGCTCTTTCTACCACCCCTTTACATGAGACAAGCTCTTGGACTAGCATTCCAGGCTTTAGGCCTGGCTTTCCCCTACCTCATCTTTCCTGGGGCTGTCACAGAGGAACAGGCCATTTCTATACCCACAGACCCTCTCTTCAGACCTCTATCCTGTTTGTGGAACAAACTGCAGCTACCCCCAGTTCGTCATCCTACTTTCACCATCCTTGACATGGGTTTTCATAAGGCAACCTTGGGCTATAGTCTGAGGTCCAGCAGAGGGTGTCTCGGAGGCTCAAGGAAGATGCAATTGCTGGGGCTGTCCTTTTAAAGGTACTGAAACCAGACGTAATAGGGCTTGGGAGGCTTCCTTCTGTCTTCTTCTAATGCATGTAGGTCATTCTTCTAAGCATCAGGAATGAATTAGGATAGAATCTCAGGCTGCAAATTTAGGTGCACAAGAAATAATATACTTATTTCTCTCTTGTCTTCTTTTTTTTTTTTTTAAGTCAGGATCTCACCCTGTTGTCCAGGCTCACCTTATAGCTCACTGCAGTCTCAAACTCCTGGACTCAAGAGGTCCTCCAGCCCCAGCTTCCTGAATAGCTGGGACTACAGGCATGTGCAACCAATTATTAAAAAAATTATTTTTGTAGAGATGAGGTCTCACCATGTTGTCCAGGCTAATCTTGAACTCCCAGGCTCAAGCAATCCTCCTGTCCTTGCCTACCAAAGTACTGGGATTACAGGCATGAGGCACCATGCCCAGCCCTTATTTATCTTCTTTACATTAACTTGAACCTGACCCTGAACTCCCAGGGAGTTGAGGCATTAAATTTTAGTTCCTATTGGGGCATTCCCTTCCCTAGGGATCTGTGATTATCCTGGGGACTTAAACAGGCTATTGTGATTTCCTCTAAGAAGCCTGTTGCTTCGAGGTCCCTTTAGGTCTAATGATTTTGCTGCTTTCTTCTCAGGCTGGGAGCCCAGGTGTGCCACCAGTATCCCTTCTGGAGCCAACCTCCTCAGCTACTGACATTGAGCTTACCAGCATACTGTGGGCGTCAACAGTTTCCAGGATGATACTGGGCTTCTTCTTCATTCACTGGGCTCTTGGCTTTGGGTTTCTGCCTTGTTCCAACTTCTGATGTTACTAGAGAGAGGGTTAGGGTCTGTTATGGGTTGAATGATGTCCCTGTAAAAGATAAACTGAACTTCTAATCCCTGATATCTATGAATGTGACTTATTTGGAAATAAGCTCTGTGCAGATGTAATCAAATTAAGATGAGGTCGTGTTGATCATACTGGGCAAAGACATACAGAGACACAGGGAGGAAGGCCAGGTGGAGGTGAAAGCAGAGATCAGAGAGACGCATCTACAAGGCAAGGAAGTCCAAGGATTGTCGGCAGACAGCAGAAGCTAAACGAGGCTAGCATTCTTCCCTTCCACCTTTGGAGGGAACATGACCCTGTCAACATCTTGATTTTTAGACTTCTAGCTTCCAGAACTATGAAAGTGTACATTTCTGTTGTCTTAAGTCATCCAGCTCATGGAGATTTGTTACAGCAGCACTAGGAAACTAAAATCAGGATAATCACATATCAGTATCCTGATCCTACACCTGCTCAAATCACCTTTTTCACATGGCATTTCACACATGAGTGCTGCACATACTGAGACCTTTGCTTCCTTCTAAGGAAACGGGAATTTACCGCACGTCCACTCTAACCAAGAATTGGGTTAGGTATTTTTCCAAAATGGGATGCACCCCCAAACTGACCCACTGTTCTTTCAGCGTAAGGCTTACATCAACACGATCTGGAAGTATGGGCCTTTAGGTGTCCTTAATCGCTCCTGATATTATTATTGATTGGTTTAAAGCTATAAGTTCCTATGTTCCTATTTAGCTACTGTTGAGTCAATACAATTTTTTCTTCCCTGTTTAATGATAAAATATTATATATTCATTCTTAAAAAGTGCTGAGTTGGAACATATAAGTTTCCTGTCTCCACTCCATCACAGTTTGACATTTTATCTCATGTGCCACTTATCCCATAAGTTCAGAGATAACACCTCTTATTTTTGGGAAAACTGAGTCCCAGAGAAGTGAAGTGACTGGTTCAAGGTCATATGAATTTTATGTGACAGAGAAGCCAGGCTTGAAATCCAGGCTGGAGAAATATGCATTGTAGACATGGTGCTGTCATCAACGAAGCATCTTTTAAAGTTATTTCTGCTTGCAGTCATGATTTATAATGGCAGAAATAATGTGTATTCATTGTAGCGAATATATACAATAGAGATAGCTATAAAGAACAAAATGAAAGTCATATGTTCACACAAGCTCACATAAATATCTATTTTTCTATTTAATGCTATTTTTTAGCATTTTCCCACATCATTTAATATTTCTTAAAAGCATGTTTTCTAAAGACTTCATCATTTTCCATTGCAGTGACAGTTCCACAATTTATTTAACTACTCCATATTGTTGCATATTTAAGCTCTTTCCAGTTACTCACTCCTAAATCACATTACAGTGAATGCTCTCATACATACATCTGTGTGCTCATCTCCAGAAGGAGTGATCAAATTTGCTTTCATATGTATATATTTCTGTATTTTCTTACGCACCACAAACAGAATGGTTTGAGATCTGGAGAAAATATCATCCACCTATCAATCATGTAATCCTGGACATGGTTGGGAAAATACTTTGTGAATTCTGAAGCACTAAACACAAGCCAGGCATTGGTGATGGCTCCCTAATTAGCCCTGTTCTATCTCTTAGAGGTGCTGGATGGAGACTTTCTGAGTTTTACAAAATTGTGTTTGAAATAATGTCAAACAGAATGGTCTAAGCACCAGTCAGTTGAGGTGAGCATCAACCCGTATGGGTTTTCCAGTGCTTATTGGAACCCCAGCATCTATCTCCAGCCTCAGTCTCCTCTCCAGCCCTTTTCTCTTCCCTTTTCCCTTCTAGGTAATCACATGAGAGATGACTTTGTGGTATTATTTTTGGAGGTCAGGCTCCAACTCTGCTTCCTAGTTTTGGGACTTTCCTTTTGTACTGAGTCTTGGTGGAATGCGGAGCTCACTGGAAGGCAAAAGTGCCAGACACTAACCACTTCCTGGAAGCCTGGGTGTGACTGAACAGGTGACCAGGATATAGCCAGCTGGGTTCTCCTTCCCAGGACTTTTCACCTAGAAAGAATGGCCAGGAGCCAGAAGCTTGGGAATTTGGGTTTCCAGGGACTTGGGGTGATGTCTGGCCACAATGTTTGTGTTAAGAGGCTGCTGGACTTCCTGCTTGTTGGTCTCCCAGAACTGTCTTACTTTCAGCTTGCTTTTTCAGGCTTGATCCTCCAGTCTGTTTATGATGAGCTTCTTAATACTTTTCCAGAACATTCCTATTTTTGAGAAAGAATCATGGTTGATTTCTCTTGTTTCAGCCATAAACTCTGCAGGTCACACTGTCATGCCTTTGGACTTGACCCTTTTGGCTAAAGCACAATTCCTGTTCCACTTCCTCCTATGTGAAAATCTTGCAAAGATGTCACTTCCTCCAGGAGGCCCTCCCAGACTCACCTTGAAGCATTTATCTCTCTTTGGAGCTTCTGTTGCTATGGTGATCACATGTCTCTGATTCTCCACTAGGGCTGTGTGCTGCCCCAGGTCATGTGTTGCCTCTCACTGTTGAATTCCTTGTGCCCTGCATGGAGCCTAGAATAAGAAAGTTGGTCTATAGATGGGCTAAATTGTTGTTAGGGTTATTCATGCTGGGAAAGTCAGGAGAAAATGATTTCAGGTGAACCCTGGGGATGTTGCCACTTTCTTTAGCATTTTCATGGGGCACTCAGTAGCTTTTGTACTGTGGGCCTGACTCACAGCTTAATGAAGTTGTGATCAGGTTTGGTTACTCAGTTCCAGCTTCTGGTTAATCTGGGTTCTTCTGCTCTGGAGCTGGTTGCAGGATCCCTGGGGCAAATAAAAGGGATACTAGGAATCACCTCTTCTTTCACTTGGGCCTGGCGCACTCTCACAAATCTGAGGAGCTTCTTGTGACATATGTAGGGAAGGAACATAAGGCTCTCCTTGGGAAAATGGGATGCACCCCCAAACTTACCCACTGTTCTTTCAGTGTAAGGCTTACATCAACGCGATCTGGAAGTATGGGCCTTTAAGTGTCCTTAATCGCTCCTGATATTATTATTGGTTGATTTAAAGCTATAAGTTCCTATGTTCCTATTTAGCTACTGTTGAGTCAATACATTTTTTTCTTCCCTGTTTAATGATAAAATTTTATATATTCATTCTTTAAAAATGCTGAGTTGAAACATATAAGTTACCTCTCTCCACCCCACTCCATCACAGTTTGTTTAAATATCACAATTAACATATTGATGTGGAGAGAGAGAGAGAGAGAGAGAGAGAGAGATAGAGAGAGAGAGAGACAAGGAGGGAGGGGAGGGGGAGGAAGAGGAGGAGGGGAAGGGGAAAGGTGGGAAAAGAGGGAGGAAAGGAGGGAGGCAGACAGAGAGGATATCTGTGTGAGGTAATAGTAATAGGGAAGTGACATTAAGTGCTTATGTTTCAGGTACTATCCAAGGACTTTAAATATTGTAACTTATTTAATCCTCACAACAGTCCTCTGATGTAGATACTATTCTGTCATTTTATAAATGAGAAAATTCAGGCACAGGATGCTTAAATGATTGCCCAAGGCCATAGTTGGCATATGGTAGAGGTAGGATTTGCCTCGGGAAGTCTGGGTCCAGCCCATGCTCTTGACAACCTCACTGCAGTGCCTGCTAAGAATGCAGACCGTGAATAGAATCATAGTTCCCAACAGGGCTGTCATCGATCTCTATTCATACCACTGCATTCAGAGTTAGTTTTCACCTTCCAAGGCTAGGTGGTATTCTACTGGATGAATATACCATGGTTTATTTAACTAACACCCAAGAGATAGCAATGGGAGAAGGAAAGAGAAAAGCCAAAACATATCATCTATGTTCAAATAAAAGACAAGATCTTTGTCTTCAAGCAGCTCTCAGAAAAGTTCTCACAAAGCATCTTATATTATGAGATGACTTCTCATGTACTTAGAGCTATAAAATTAATTGAAGAAACCGCATTAGTCTGCAATGACCCCAATCAGTGCCAGTTTAGGATGTTTACAGGGACAACAGAATTGGTAGAAAAAATGGCAAGGAAATTGAATGCAGGTTTAGTAATTATTCCAGGGGATATAACCACGTAATGATGAGTGCTGGTGGTTGTTATAGACAAATGTCCTAACAATAGCTTTGAAAAGAAACAGAGGATCAGAATATACAGCTGCCAGATAAATGGGAAAATATATCTGTGATAATATCCATATGGATGCTTGCCTTGGCATTTAGTTTTCTGTGACATTATACCTGGATTCAAAATCCAAATTATATAATTGGAAAGAAAGGTGATGTAGACTGCTGTTAATCAACTTAAAAAGTGGTTCTTCTGATCACAGACACTGGTGCATTTAAAGAGTTTGAATAAAGGAGTTCTGTAGTCTATGGGAATGGACAATGAACCACTATTTTTTTTAACCTAACACATGTATATCACTTACTGGGCTGTGTTCTAAGGAGTTTACATGTTTTTAGCTCATTTAATACCTCAATGACACTGAGCTAGATAGTATCATCAATCCCATTTTACAAATGAAAAAACTGAGGCACAGAATGTTAAGTAACTCTCAAAAGTTAATAAATAACAGAGGAACTGAGATTTGAATCCAGGTTGTCTGGCTCTTGCACCTGGACCCTGAGCCGCCCACTATTTATTTTTGAATTAATATTTTATTTTATGAAACGTGATTTTAAATATGTATGTGTCATTAAATCATATATTAGATACCATAAGTAGATGTTTGACTAATTCATTTATCTAAGTACCTAAAATTTAATATATTAACTTGTCTGAAAAGTTTTTTGTAGCATCTTCTCAATGGGAAAATGGAAGGAATGCTCTACTGTTAATCTTTGAGGGTTGATTCCATTAGTTTGTTGAATTGACTTAGTCTGACAGTGTCTACCTAAATGCAGACACAATGTACCCGCATATTGTTTGGAGTAAATTCTTTTAAAAGGAAGCATCACAAAAGCAGTCATGCATCAGAGACACATAAAACAAGACAACAGAGATGACTTCCTTCAGGATTCCACGTCTCCTGTTGCTTTAACTTTAGCCACTCCCTGGGTAGTCTGAGAAGGAGACAAAGCCAGCCCAGTGTGGATGCTAGGGGCTGTTTTCAGTATACTGTTCAACTGATGGGGCTGCTGCAGGGGCTAGAGCTCCTCCAAGTGAACACATCATTTGTAAATGTGTGGACTGTCTTTTCTTTAATGAGGAGACAGGTTTTCTTTATGCTTTGAATGCTATAGTGATTTGAATTGTGATTATGCATTCTGAGATATTTGGTTAAAAAAAAGAAAAGTGTTTAGTATAAATATAGTAGGTTCTTAAATTCTAATTTTTTGAAAATAAATGGCTTATTGTCTCCATAAATAGAGTCCAACAATCTGGAAAAGTCAGTAATCCATTGTAGTTCCATTTGGGGATGTCTTAGACTAGTTTACGTCTGGTGGAGACTAGCCATATTTGGCTATCAAACACTTGAAATGTGACTGTAAATGTCAGATACACACCAAATTTCAAAAAGTTAGTATGAAAAAAAGAATGTAACACCTCGTTAATAATTTTTGTTACTCACATGTTGAAATTGTTATACTTTGAGATATTAGGCTAGATTAGATCAAATCAATTATGAAAATTAACCCATTTCTTTTTTCGTTTTAAAATGTGGCACTAGAAAATGTAAAATTAAGTATGTGGCTCACATTGTGTTACTTTTTCTTTCTCCCTCCCCCCACCTCCTTCCTTCCAGAGTCTTACTCTGTCACCCAGTCTGGAGTGCAGTGGCATAATCACAGTCACTGCAGCCTTGACCTGCTGGGTTCAGCCTGTCCTTCCACCTCAGCCTTCCAAGTAGCTAGAACTATATGTGGGCGCCACCACGTCTGGCTAATTTTTTGATTTATTGAAGAGGTGAGGACTTGCCAAGTTGCCCAGGCTGGCCTTGAACTCCTGGGCTCAGACAATCCTCTTGCCTCTGCCTCCCAAAGTGCTAGAATTATAGGCCTGAGCTACCATGCCCAGCTTCACATTATATTTCTGTGGCCAGTATTATCCTAGATTATCAGATTTTTATTTGCCAGTCATGCTCCCACCCACAGGGATGCCTCTCTTTGATAACAGTCACAGCTATCACTTATGAAACCCTTATTATGTACTAGGTGCTTTAAATGTTTTATCTGCTTTATGGTTCACTTCACTTCTCAGTAGTTTAGGTACCATTATAATTCCCACTTTATAGGTGAGAAACTTGAGGCAGAAAGAGATTAAGCAGCTTTTACTTAGTCACAGAGGTAGTAAATGCCAGATAGGGGATTTAAGCCAAAGCATCCCAATTCAGTGGCTCACACTGAAGTCTCCCAGGTTTCTACCTTTTGGCATACAGATACAAGACTTCTGTCCCTGCCTTGCTGAGGCTCAGTTTCCAGACCGAGGAATGTGCTGGAGGGTCCCTTTGGACCCTCCAGCTTTGCTCTTCCTGCTTTTTTGTGTGTGTGTGTGTGTGATCATGTGGTTTTGTGTGGGCTGCAGGAACATGGTAGGGCTGGGGTAGGCATTTTCTCTACTGTCAGGCCTTTTTAGTTAGCTTGGCCCTCTGTCAGGTAGCTAGTGAAATGTGCCTGGGTGGCCCTTCCCACCTTTGTTACTGACCCGAGACTTTGAGCTGCCTTTCTCTATGCTTCCTGTCTGCTTCCTGTCTGCTTCTGTGAAATGGGTATAAAAGTAAAGAGTCCTGGATTCTGTTCAGCTCTGCCATTAGTTTGCGCTGTGATCTTGGCCCCCACACCATTCCTCCTTGGGCTTTATTTTTCATTACGTGTGAAATCAGGAGTCAGTGTGTTCTAGCTATAGCATTCTTTGGCTTGTAATTCATGAATTAACAAGAAACGGAGGCATTTTAAAGTATAGGAATTAAGTGATACATTTACAAAATAAAACTGGTGAAAAATCCTGTGGTCCTAGCCCCTCCTCCATCCATCTGTCAGGTATGGTAGCTGCTCCTGATTCCTCAACAGAGGGATTTATCTTCATGAGTGTGTACTGACGGGAAACCTGAGGCACAATCTATCCCTGTGAGCTCAGACTTGCACAGGAAGATAAATCTCCCAGGCAAGCTTAAGGCACATACTCTGTTCTCAGGCAACCCCACAGAGCTGCAGTGACCGACTACACACTTTGTTAATATCACAGGCACATCTTCCGAATTTATATTTCCACAACTAATAGTTAGTGAGACCTTGGTCATTGAGAGAAATTACTCTAAAAGAATTTTCTATATTCCCCTTTTATCCACCTAGTTTTGACACAGTGCTCTGTGCTAAGACAATCACATTTCATATTTCAAAAGCAACAGTAACATGAGCAAACTGTTTCTAAAACTTTTCTTAAATCTTCCAATATCTTTTAAAATTGCTTCCTTTCCTAGGTATTTTGTTTCCTCATTAAGTATCTCGAGTTACACTTTCTCAGATTTCAAAGCATTGCCATCCATGAAGTGAATTGTGAAGTCTATGAACAAGCAATACTATGCTATGCCCTTTAAGAATCCTGAGAGGGAAGACTGATAGCTTCCAAGAGCCCTCTAAACCATAGCTGCTAACACTTATTAAGCACGATATGTTCATCAGATTGGATTTAGGTAAGAAATGGAAACCACTGTAGGTATTTCAATCATGAAGGGGTTTAAAACAGGTTATTAGAAGCTTTTAAAACCTTTGAAATGCTCATATGTATATAGTCAAATGAACTTTGGCAAGGGTACCAAGACTACAAAATGGGGAGAGGATACCTTTTTCAACAAATAGATATCTACATGCAGAAGAATGAAGTTGGATTCTTATCTTATACCATACATAAAAATCAAATCAAAATAGATTAAACACCTAACCATAAGATTGAAAATTATAAAACTTCTCAAAGAAAACATAGGTAGAAAGTTTCATGACATCAGATTTGGCAATGATTTCTTGGATATGACACCAGAAGTACAGGCAACAAGAACAAAAATAGGCAAATAGACCTACATCAGACTTAAAAACCAATATCTATCAAAGGAAAAAAAGCAGAGTGAAGAGGTAACCTGAGGAATGGGATAAAAATATTTTCAAACCATATATCTGATAAGAGGTTAATATCTGGAATATATAAAAATTCCTACTACTCAACAACAAAAAACCAAATATCCTGATTAAAAGATGGGAAAAGGACATGAATAGATGTTTCTTAAAAGACTATATACAAATGACCACAAACATATGAAAAGATTTTCAGCATCATGAATTATGTGAGAAATACAAATCAAAGCCACAATGAGATATCATCTTACACTCATTAGGGTGGCCACCATAAAAAGACAAATAAGCAATAAAAGACTGTTGGCGAGGATATGGAGTAATTGAAACCTTTGTACCTTGTTCGTGGGAATGTAAAGTAGTGCAGCCTTTATGGAAAACTCTACAGAGATTCTACAAAAAATTAAAAATAGAACTACCATAAGAACTAGCTATCCCAGTTCTTAATGCATCACAATGACAGGGATACACTTTGAGAAATGTATCATTAGTTGACTTTATTATCATGTAAACATTACAGATTGTATTTACACAAACCTAGAGATCACAGCCTTTTATACACCTAGGACTATCGTTGTGTATGCTGGCTGTCATTGATCAAAACATTCTTATACTATACATGACTGTATATGCAAAAGAATTAAAAGCAGAATCTTTAAAAGATATTTATACACCCATGTTCATTGCATCATTATTTGCAATAGCCAAGAGATGGAAGCAACCCAAATGTTGATCAACAGATGAATGGATAAAGAAAATGTGGTATAAACATACAACAGAATATTATTCAGTCTAAAAAGGAGGGAAGTGCTGACACATGCCACAACATGGATGAACCATGGAGATATTATGCTAAGCAAAATAACCAGCTATGAAAAAGCATATGCTATATGATTCAACTTATATGTGGCATCTAGAGTAGTCAAACTCATAAAAACAAAAAAAAGAATGATGGTTGCTAGTGGCTGGGGGTAGAGGGAGAATAGGAAGTTGTTCAAGGGTGTCTTAGTTCATTTATACTGCTATAACCAAATAGCACAGGATGGGTAATTTATAAATAATAGAAATATATTTCTCAAAGTTCTGGAGGTTGAGAAGTCCAAGATCAAGATGCCATCAGGTTTGGTGTCTTGTGAGGACTTGGTATGTACTTCCAAGACAGTGCTTTGAATGCTGTGTCCTCACATGGCAGGACAAAAGGGGCCTACCTAGTTCCTTTCAGACCATTTATAAGATTGATAATCCCATTCTAATAATCTTCTAAAGCCTCTACCTCTTAATACTATCACACTGAGATTTAGGTTTCAACATATACATTTTAGAGGGACACATGTGTTCAAACCATAGCATTCTTTTCCTGACTCCCAAAATCCATGTTCCCCTCACATACAAAATGCATTTATTTCATCCCAACATCCTCAAAGTCTTCTTTTAAAAGATTAATTTATTTTTTTAATCTTGAAGATGTGGGGTACAATTCAAGGTTAGGTATACAAATGTTCATTATGCAGGTACCCTTGTTGATGAGGTGTGCCCCCCTTCGCCTGGCAGTTTCCCACTACTACCAATCTGCCCCCCTCAAAAGTCTTAACTTATTTCAGTATCAACTTTAAAGTCTAAGTCCAAAGTCTTATTCAAATCGGATATGGGTGGGACTTGAGTATGACTCATTCTGAGGCAAATTGTTCTCTAACTGTGAGCTAGTGAAATCAAACAAATTATGTGCTTCCAAAATACAATGGAGCAAACATAGGATAGACATTTCAATTCTAAAAGAGACAAGTAGGCAAGAAGAAATGAGTGATATGTCCAAGTAACTCCAAAATACAACATGACCAACAACATTAAATCTTGAGGCTTGCAAATAATCTTTGTCTCCAAGTCCTGCCTATTAGATCCACTGAGGCAAGGGTTAGACCCTCAAGGTCCCAGGCAGCCCCAACCCTCATGGCTTTGCTGGGTCCAGCCCACACAGCAGCTGTCAGGGGTTGGAGTTGGGTGCCTGTAGCTCTTCCAGGCTAGTTTTGCATGCTAGTAGTCCTAAAATCTGGGGCCTTGCTCCCACAATTCCACTAAACATTGCTCTAGTGGGGGCTTTCTGCAGTGGCCACACCCCTGCAGTTTCACTCTTAGTGCCTGGGCACTGAGACTTTCCAAGGCATCCTTTGAAATCTAGGTGGAGATAGCCATGCCTTCACAGCTTATGTGCTCTGCACACCTGCAAAGTTAGCACCATGTGGATGCCACCAAGGTTTACTACTTGTGCCCTCTGGAGGGGCAGCCTGACTCACATCTGGGCCCACTCAAGCCATACCTGGGAGAGCCAAGGAGTGTTATACCAGAATTCGGGGAGCAGAGACTTCAGGTGGCACAGAGCAGTGAATCCCGAGGGCTTGCAGATGCCTTAGCCTTCTCCTTTGATATACTTCTGTTCCCAAGGCCTTCGCACTCTAGGCCTGTAATGGGAGTGACAACCTTAAAGGTTTTTGAAATGCCTTCAGGGTTATATTTCCATTATCTTGATTAATAGCATCTGGCTTCTTTATATCCATACTGATCTCCTTATCAAACATCCTAATCTCTTTATCAAAAGTTTGCTTTGCCACATCCTTTGTATTCTTCCCTGAAGACATCTTTACAACCTAACCAGGCTGAGAATTTCCCAAATCTTTAAGTTCTGCTTCCTTTTTAATTATAAATTCTGTCTTTAATTTATCTGTTCTGGCTTTTACTTTAAGCAGTCAAGGGAAGTCATGCAGCACCCTCAACACTTTGCTTAGATATTTATTTTACCAAGTAGTCTAGTTCATCACTTACAAGTTCAAGTTCTGCCTTCCTCAAAGCTTCAGTACATGCTCATTATTCTGCCAAGCTCTTTGCCACTTTGTAACAAGGATGGCCTTTTCTCCAGTTTCCAATAGTTTGTTTCTCATTTCTGTCTGAGGCCTCATCAGAATTGCCTTTACTATCCATATTTCTGTTAACATTCTGTTTATGACTAAGAAGGGTGAGACTCTCTGGAACTTTCTTCTTCTGTACCCTTGACAGAACTTCTCTTAAGGCTCTGTTCATATAATTTAGATTTTTTTTTCCAGCGTGCACACCAAGACTCCTCTAGCCTCTTCCCATTACCTAGTTCTAAAGCCACTTCCACATTTTTAGGTATTTGTTACAGCATTACTCTATTCAGTATTAATCTCTGTCTTAGTCCATTCATGTTGCTATAACAAAATGTCACAAAATGGGTAATGCATAGATAATAGAAATTTATTTCTCACAGGTCTGGATGCTAGGAAGTCTAAAATCAAGGTGCCAATAGGTTCAGTGTCTGGGGAGGGCCCAGTCTCTGCCTCTCTCATTAGTGGAGAGTAAGCTGAAACCCTGCTAGAAAGGAAAATGTAGTTTCTAGGCGTCTAGCCCCAGTAATATGTGGGAGAACTTAGAAGGGTGAAAACAATACAAAATACCAAGACTAATTTCAGGAGAGTATGCCCTTAATAACAAACTATCATGCTCTTTTTATACAGAAGAAATGAACTGAAGTGTGAACTATGCAGTCAGGCTGATGTGAGCTTGCAAGTCAATTCTAACAGTGACTAGTGTTCTGATTGGGGGCTTGGTAACCTCTCTGAGCCTCATGCATCTGCAAAATGAGGATAAGACAGAAGAGTCTCATAGGATTGTTGTGGGGAATTAACTAAAATTCCACATATAAAGTACCCTGCATAACAATAGATGTTTTATGACCACCCTACCTTGCAGGTACTTTAGGATTATGATTGAGAGTTTTGAGCACCAAGAGGAATCTGCATCATGTTAGATACCTCAAGATATGTGCTATGTTCATAGAATAACATGTGGTCCTACATGGTAGTATGATAATGATGACAGTAGTATTAGGTAGCATTATGGAGCATCTACTGTTTTCATGGCACTGTGCTGAGCACTTTGTAATTGTCATCTTCCTTGAATTACAAAATCCCCACAACAGCCTTTGAAGCAGTTACTTTTATTTATTTTATTTTTCTTTGTTTTGTATGCTTTAATTTGGCAATATTTCAAGGACATCCTTCTGAACTTGAATTCGCATCCGACAGGTACAATGTCTAAAAACACGAAATATGTAGGAGAGTCATTGAGGATTTTTCTTGATAGGGTTTTCCTTAATACCTGATACGATTTTGTAGTGTGTTTTTTTTCTTTCTTCTAAAGTAGTATGAAGCAAAAATTATGTTATTGGATGTTTCACTGTATTTTAACAACAACATTTTAACTTCCGGAAGCCAGTTGCATTTTATGCTGCCTGATTCTCTAACTACCTGGGAAATTCAAGGTGTTGGCATTTCAAATAGTGGTAAGCAGGAAGCAGCACTTTTATTAGCCCATCTTTCAGAGAGGAAAATGAGGCTGAGAGAAGTTAACTAATGTATCTAAGATCACACAGTAAATGGTGGAACAAATACTAATACCTATATTCTTGACCCCTGTTGTACTGCAGGAATAGGTACATTGATGATGAGTAGAGAGGTTAGGGTCAGAACTCAAAGGGTCCTGTATTCCAGATGTTTGGACATAAGAGTGGGGATTCATCAGAGATTAAGTCATGGAATGTTTGATCAGATTTCCTGTTGTCCAGCGTGGAAGGCAACTTGAGCCTTGGGAAGGGAGGCTGTTGCAGTAGACAAGGAGATAACTGATCAGGCCCAAAAAGGGATGTTAGCTCTGAGGATGGAGAGGAGGCTAAGGATGTTGAAGACATTGGGAGCTCAACAGGACTTGGTGAGACATAAACAAAGACACAGGATTGGGTTTGGAGTCAGTCCCTTGTTGCTGAAAGTTCTGTGACTTTAGACAAGCCACATGGGTTACATTTCTTTATCTGTATATTGCACACAGACCTATAGAGATGTGCTAAAATGGCTGGGGTGCATATGCCAAGCTCCTATCCCTGTGCCCAGAATACTGGGTGTCTAGCATATGAAAGTATGAGTTCAGTGTGTAATGCTCACCAGACCTTGGGTGTCAGTGAGCAGAACCGAATGTTTGCATCAGGATCACCTAGGGTGTTTTTAAAAAGCAAGTTCCTGGGTGGGCCACACTCCCACATATGGCACAGGCATGGGGCCCAGGAAATAGCAGATGATGCTGTATACATTGGGCTTGAGACCCATTGGGTGTTTGGGAAGGTAGGAAGGGGGGTCGAGGCTAGGAAGGTGAGAAGACCAGAGGAGAGAGAGCAGAACTCTGGAAATTCCCGTGCTCTGGGGCATGGGGTAGAGGAACAGGAGTCCTGAGGAGGAGATGGAGGAGCACATTCCAAGAGGAAGACAAGAGGAAGGCTTCGCTTTACCAGGAGTACCAGTTCTCTTTCCTCCTCCTTTCCCCTATAGAAGCTTGGTGCCCTGGGATACCCCTTCTTTGGGATTATTGCTTGTGTCCCTGAAGCACTCCCTATGCCTTCTTCACTTTGCCATCCTCCTGACATCACTCTCACATTCTTTTTTTTTTTTTTAACCTCAGGGACCACCAGGCCTCAGAATTCCTGTCCCAGGTCAGGCAACTAGAAAGGGTGGTGGGATTAATGGTAGTCAATATCTGTCTGGGGATGGGGGGGGACACCCCTTATCAACAAGGGTGCCTGAACAATGCATATTTGTATACCTAACCCTTAACTGTACCCCACAATTTTAAAATAAAAAATATGGTTAAAAAAAAAAGAAAGTTCAGTGTAGAAGAGCTCTATGTTAAACTGCATTTAACACTCCCTTTCTCAATCCAATATAATCTCTGTCAGAGCAGGAAGAAACCATTTCATTCACATCTATGTGTCTTCGGGTTCTGGATCTGGCTGTGGCACCAGTATGCCCTCAATGAATATTGAGTAAGTGAGTTAGGAGATGAGTGAAATGTTAAGCTACTATGAAACAGGTTTAAAGGAAACAGAAAATTAGAGATGGCTGAAACACATGCTTGTGGTTCAGAGCACAGTGCTGAGTGGGCTTCAGGAGACCTGGGTCCTGAGTCTGCTGTGCTGCTGACCTACTGTGAGACTTGGAGCAACCCACTTAGTCTCTCTGGGCCCAGTGACCTTACCCACAGTGACCTTACCCACACGATGAAAGGCCCTGATTAGGCTATTCTCCCTGTTTTCTAACTAATAGCACACAGGTTCTGTAAAGCAGTTCTGCTGTGGCACAATTTGTTCATTACTGGAAACAGGGGCCTGATGAAAAGACTTCACAACAGGAACAAAGAGGGTCTCCGTGCATGTAACAGTGGGTGTCACAGAGCAGAAAGGTCTGACAGGCCAGGGAGCCACCCCAAGTGTTGTCTCAACCTCGAGAAACTAAGTCTTATTTTTCTTTTCTGGGTGGTAGCAATAATTAGAAGAAAAACTGCTGAATGAAACAATTATCTGATTTTGACCACTTCAAGCAATATGTCAGCTTTCCAAGCCTGGTTTTTAGATTTTGTGCTATGTTTTTAGACTTTGCAATATGGTAACTAATAGCAGAAAATTTAGTTGTCCAAATTAAAAGACCAGTTTCCTGCATGTAAAATAAAACTTCAATGACCTTTTTCTTTAATTCTCTGTACAGTTGACTTTCAGAAAAGATAATGAGAAGCAGGTGCCCAACAAAGTTCATGGACACCACAACTAGAGGAACTTGCATGGAGGACCTTGAGCAAAGCTATCAAGTTTCTCTACAGCTCAGGGTTTTCTTTAACATGTAAAATGGAGGTAATACAGTTGGGACATGTAGTGGTTAAGTGACATAACATCTGGGAAAACAGAACAAAATGCTTGGTGCATGGGCCCATTGCCCATCTTCTCCATCACCCCTATGTGCTTTCTTCTCCCTGTTCAGTCTCAGAGCTGGGACTCAGTGTCAGGATACTATGCTAAAATCTGTTTCCTTAAGGCAAACCCTAAAGACTTGTCAAGTTCTCTCTTTCTCTTCCAGTGTGTTTGTGTTAAAAAGCTGCTATGTCACTAAATGGTGACTATGAGACTGATTACCCACAACTGGCCTTCTTTGAAGCCCCGGGGCCCCTTATACTGAGTGGCTCTAGGAAGTCCTTTGTCCAGTGTGTTTCCTGAGGCTCAGAAGCAGCTTCTAGAGTGACTAGATCTGGTTATGTTAGTCCTGGCCTGGGACAGAAGAGCCCACATGAATGGTCTCACTTGCCAATGTCAGGAGTGGATAGAGGGCAACCAGACCCTGAATGAGAGAGGGGCTGAATCTGCAGAGAAAGGACAGAAACAGGGGCAAAGGGTCCCTTGCAGACTGCAACATCCTGGTTGGGGTGGCTGGAGACACCACTTCCTGGACCCTGTCAGCTCCCATTTCTTCAGACTCTACAGTGAACCCTTACCCTTTCTTGGAGAGAGCTAGAGGGTGTGGCTAGATCCCAAGATTTCATCCAGAATGAGATGATGTCACATAACATGTAGGAATAGCCTGTGACCAAGATCTATTGATTTATGTTATCTGCTGCTTCCCTCAGATCCCATAGGGCAAGACCAGCCCTTTCCATTTCTCTCTTTCCATGACCCATGTGTTATAATTAGGTGTCAGGGAGTAAGGTTAGAGGGCAGAGTTTACTTCCTCCTAAAACCCAGGAAGAGAAAGCGAAGGTCTCACTATCCCAGACATGCTTACAGTGTCAATCTTTTGTAGGAAATGAGTTTAAGGAATCTGTAACGTTTTAGGGATGACTCCTGTTGATCTGTTATAAACTGCTCATAAATTCGTGAGCATTTGTGATTTAAAGTCTGAACAGTATCATGGCCTTAGCTTTTGTTTTCAAGAGGAAGAAACCATCTGCATGGAGTGACCTTCAAACACAAGGCTACATCATGTTTCCCCACTTTCATTTCTAGAGCGGTAGCTGGATGGACCCTCCAGCTGGGATGTGGACTCTTATTCCGAGTCTCTCCGGGAAATCGACTTTCTGTGGTGTAGATGCAAGGAAGGAGGTCTCCTTAGTGGTCATGGCTGCCGTAGACACTGCAGGTTTACAGAATTTAAGACCCTGCCTCCTTTTTCACCAACCTAACCACAAGACCCAGTGCTTTGCCAGAGCTCAAGCACTGCCCTGTGGCAGTGTGGGTAGAGCACAGGGTTTCCTGTCACATACGTATAGGTTTGAGTCCTGGCTTTGCAATTCTCCAGCCTGTCACTATGTACTACTACTGAGGACCTCTCTGAAACTCAGTCTTTTTCTGTGAAACGGGGATGGGAGTACATGTCTGCTTCACCCCATTATTGTCAGAAGAAGTCAAGTTTATGGAAGTATCTCAGTATACCTCTACTGTATGGGTTAGTTTTTGGCACTATTATTGTGACCTTGAAGAACAGCTGGGCCCAAGATTCCTGTTGTAAAAAATATAGTGCTCTCACTTAGCTAAAAAGACCACCCTTTGCTTACCCACCCAGTCCCTCTGAGGGTGGATTAGAACTGTTATGGCTGTATACCCAGCCGATATGGGCTGTAATATAGTAAATTATCACTTGTTTTGCAGTCTTGACGAGAAAAATAAATGCAATTACACTCATGAATGTTGAAAAATGAAGCAAAGCAATGCAGATCGGCACATTCGAGGTGCTTTTCCAAATGAAAAGCTGTGTACAATGAATGCTAATGGGCTCCCTCCCTCCCACTCTCTAGCATATGGTGAGATGTGCTCTTTCTGAATTAAGGGAGCAGCTTTGCCAGGCATCCTGGCCGTGGGAGAGGGAGCCCTGAACAATCGAAAACTCCGCAGGTGGACCCCAACTTCCTCTCTTGGTTGAGGGCCCAGTATAGGCCCAATTTTCTGGAGCAAGTACTGGAGTGATTCTGGTGGTGTCTCTCTGCTTCAGGAACCTGGAATCTATTTTGCAGTTCTTCTGTCATTCTCTGTGGCAAACATTCACTGAGCACCTACTGTGTGCCAGGCATAATACCAGGAGCAGTAGAGATGGATTGTACATATCCTGCCCCTCCCAACCAAGGGAGGTCTTGTCACTCAGGCCTGGTGGATATGATCTAACCTTGTGCTGTCCAATACAGTAGCCACAAGCATGTACTGGAATGTGGCCAGTCCAAATTGAGAGGTGCTCTAAGTGTAAAATACATACCAGATCTTAAAAATTCAGTACAAAAAAAAGGGTGTACAATATCTTACTAATTTTATATTGTTAAAATGTTGAAAAGGTAGTATTTTTTATGCATACACACATACACACACGTGAATGCTAGCGTCACCATGTGACAGGCAGGACAAAGTAAATAGTGGAAGCTCAGCTGAGCTAACGTCCTACTATTCGTTGCTACCATAATTCAATTCAATTTCGAATAGTAATACATAAATAACACTGCAGGTTTACAGAATTTAAGACCCTGCCTCCTTTTTCACCAACCTAACCACAAGACCCAATGCTTTGCCAGAGCTCAAGCAATGCCCTGTGGCAGTGTGGGTAGAGCACAGGGTTTCCTGTCACATACGTCTAGGTTTGAGTCCTGGCACATACGTCTAGGTTTGAGTCCTCTTAAAATGTGTATACATTTTTTGGCACCCCATGTGTGTATACATATATATATATGTATACACACACACATATGCACACACATATAACCTTTTAAATATATATATTTATATAGATACACATACCTTTTTAAATATGGCTGGTAGAAAATTTAAAAGTACAAACATGGCTTGCTTTACATTTTGGATAGTACCAATCTAGCCTCTGCCTACTCATTTGTTCATATCTGCTACCACATTCCTTCTTGCGGGTGGTACTCTTGTCAGTTCTTCAACCACAGTGGGCTTTTTCCTGCCTCAAGGCTTTATCTCTTGCTGAGAGATTCTTTCCTAGTTCTTTCTCAACTTAAATACAACCTGTGAGAAATACTTTCTGACCATCCTTTTGAATATGTGTCCTCTGTTTTTTTTTTTTTTAATCTAGACATTCTTTCTAGTCCCTATCATAATATTTAAGTATTTTGTTAATCTATGTATCTGTTTTTCCTAAGAGAACCTAAGGGCAAAGCCTCGTCTGTCTGTCTGTTTGTTTATTCTGTTCTAATCTCAGTGTCTACCACAGCAGCTGACACATGGTAGGTACTCAATTTTTTTCCTTAAGTGAATGAATACATGATTAAATGGCACATTAATGTCGTAAAGGAAAAAATATTTTGAGATGTTGAAGAGAACTTTGAAAATATTTAACAATGGGTCCTAAGATATCAATCAGTAAAGGAAGTTCTGGTTGAGAAACATATTACAGATGAATATTTCAATGAAGTTTGATGAATAGAAGTGGGATCAGGATTAAGGGAGCTAATGAGGGATGATGAGGCAACCAAGGACTGGCAACAGTGGGGAGCCATTACAACTCCTAGGTCTGAAGTACAGTGGTAGAGGATGGTGGTAAGGGACTGCCTGACAGGCTGCAGAGGAACACAGTCACCCTCTGGTCTTCTGTCAGCGCCCACCATTGGCCAAACTAAGCAAGAAGCAAAGGTTAAGGAAGGCTGGTGTATGCAGATGACAGAGCAAAATAGAAACTATGTGTCTCTCAGAGCACAGAACAGAATAGAAACTCTGTCTGGGTTGGCAGGGTGGTGGTGTTGATAGGGGAACACGGAATAATTGCCATCCTGAAAAGGGCTAGAGAGCTATTTCTTTAATGTGAAAGAGCGTGTCTATTCCAAACCAACAACCCATATCCTAAAAAAAAAATAAAGATGCTCATGATCATGAAAATTGTTTCACATTTATTCGGGGATTTCTAGTAACATAATGGAAAGTATAATTATGGTATAAAGTTATTATTTGCAGAGGATATCATTATCTACCAAAACCCCAAGAGAAATAAGTGAAAAACTATTAGACTCCAATGAGAGAGTCCAACAAGGTGACTAGTTAGGGAATAAATATACAAAAAGCAACAATTTTCTAAATCCTAGCAATAACAAGTTAGAAAGGATAATGTAAAAGGATTAATTCTATAAAATCAACAGAAATATAAAAGGCTGAGGAATTAGCTGGAGAGACAATATGTAGGAACTTTAGAAGGAAGCTATAAAGCAAAACTGAGAAAACAAATAAATGGAGGTGTCTCATTCTTGGCTGGAAAGACTTGTATTTTAAAGCTTTTCAATTTAAAATATGTAATACATATTATAATATAAATATATAGACAGTGTTGTAAATTGTTTTAAAATGTTTATCTGGAAAAATATATGGGCACAGATCATCAAGCAGATGTTGAAAGACAGTAATGGAGAAGGACTTCTCCAAGTTTTAGAGTTTTGTTCCAGTATCTAGAATTATATCCTTTTACCAGTCTGAGATGAGACAGATAGATAAATGCAACAAAGTATGTCCCTAAAAAAATGTGTGTGTGCATGTATGCATGTGTTTGTGTGTTATAGATGAACTTCACATTTCTAATTAATTAGATTTCAAGATGAAATTGAAATGAAAGTCCACCAGGGGAGTGTGGGCCAAGTTGAGATAGGTCATTACTTCATATTGTATACCAAAATATATTCTAGATAAATACAATATATTCCAGGTAAATAGAAAAAAAATTGAAAACATGTAAGACATGTAATGTATAAGTGAATATTTAAATAATCTGTGGGAGCAGAACAATTTTCTGGTGATACCATTAAAGATAGAAGCAATAAGGAAAAATATTTATGTCTTTGTCCCTAAATACCATAAATAAGATGAAAAGATCCAAGTCAAACTGAGCTCTGATACTCAAGTTATATATACAAAAGCAAATGATTGAATAACTAATACTGGAAGAGCTTTTACAAATATAAAAGGCAAAAGAAATGTTAGACATATGTTCAGTGTGGGTGAGAACCTCTGAGAATCAGGGGGTATAAAAATTGGTACCATATTTAGGGAGGGCAACTTAATATCTATTAAAGACATTGAAATGTGCGTGTATCTCATCAAAATTGTAATTTTAGAGCTGTATTCCAAGGAAAGAAACAAAGATAAGAGAACAGTGAAAAATTCTAGGTATGTGACCTATGACATGGCAGTTGACCTCCCAGATTGTCACTTACTCCATGTTTGGCAAGAAAAGATAAAGTAACTTGCTACATGAGGTGGCTGTGAGGATCATTTGGAATGACTGCCCCAGGAAATCCTCAGAGCTATAGAACCTGGGAAATGGTGTGCATTCTTGATTCGTTTGGGGCTGTCATGTTTTTTTCCCTTCCTTTCCTATTCCTAGTTCCTCAGACATTAACTATTGGGGCACCTTCTCCTGCCATTTCAGCTTATGGAGGAACAAAGGAGACAGAGACCTAAACCTTTGCTTAATTTAAGCAGGGCTGCTTGGAGAATGGAGGCATATGGACTCCACAAGATTTAGCGCCAACCACTTGTGCCTGGTGTTGTAGCAACAAAGGCTCTCTTAAGCAAATTGTAGTTAGGCTCCTCTGAATCTCCCCCTCAACTAGTCCTTTACATGGGCCCTATGTTATTTTGACCTACCTAGCCCAGTTTCAGCAAGAGTCCTGTCTAGTTATTGACCTTTGATATTTGTCTTAGTCTCTTTGGGCTGCTGTAACAAAATATCATAAATTGGGTAGCTTATAACAACATACATTTATTTCTCACAGTTCTGGATACTGGGAAGTCCAAGATTAAGGTGCCAGAAAATTTCATGTCTACTGAGAGTCACCTTCGAGTTCCTTTCATAAGGACGCTAACTCCATTCACGAGGGCTCTGCCTTCATAACCCAATTCAGAGTCCTTACTGCTTAATACCATCACCTCAGGGATTAGGGTTTTGACATATGAATTTTGTCGGGACGTAAACATTCAGACTATAGCAATATCTGATCACCTGGCCTGCCTTTAGTAAGAACCCTGTTGAATCAGTTTAATAAGAATCGCCCTACCTTTGCCTCTTCTTGGTAATTTTCCATCCACTCACTATGCTTCTTGGCTGTAAATCTGTAGCTGTCTTTGCTGTATCTACCTCATCTCTCTCTTCTGTTTCCATAGTCTTGAATATCTTCCTTCCCATTTTAACAAGTGTAAGTGCAGTTTTTCTTTAGCAAGGGTTACCATGGCAAGTAAATCCCAGACTGCCCCAAAGGAGCTTTAGATCTAATATTAGGTAGACAGGCAGCAGATCCATGATCAGCTCTATGAAAGAGGAACACGTTCATCCATTAATTCAAGAAAAATATATTGAGAATCTATAGTATGCAGGCATTGAGGATACAATTGTGAACAAGATACTGCAGCTCCCTGCCCTCATGAATCTTATAGTCTGATGAGACAGATAGATGATAAAAACAAACATAAACAGGAAAAGTACAGAGGGGACGGGTTCTTCTTCCCTGGGGTTGTGGAGGGAGTAGGGGCTCCCAAGTAAACAGGAAAAACTTTCTGCAGGAGATGACATCTGAGTTCCATCTCCAGTGAGTTTAACTGTTGCTTATGGTTTATAAGAGAGCTCATGTAAGTTACTCAGAGTAACAGTTACTCTGTTACTCAGCTCATGCAAGCACATTTGTGAATAAGTATGATATTGGAATGGCTCCAAAGCCAGTCTAGGAAGAGCAGACTGTGGAAGAGAAGGCAGCTGAGGGTTCCAGAGGCAGCACAGCTGAGAGGAGAAATGGACAGGGAGATTATCCTAATAGGATTTCACAAAGACCACTTAGCAGTCGCTGAGCTCAAGGGAAAAATAGTTATGAGCTGAGGGTGGAGAAATAGCCAAGATTCTGGCAACTCTGCGAAAGCTTGGAGAGAAAAGCTGACAGCCAACAGACAGAACAAGATGATGCTTGCAAAAAGGTTAAAAGAATAGACAAGAGACAAGAGAAAAAAAGTACACTGAGTGATATGGATGGAAATGGAAGCGCATTTATACAACTTGGGGACACGCATTAAGATAATTCCAGCTCTAAGAAGAAGAGAGTCAGGACTTACTTATTACAGAACTTCACATCATCAGGGAATTCTTGGAAACAGATGTGAGCAGAGAAAGGTCAGGATTTGGATGGAAAGAAAAGATATGTGAATAGGCAGAAATAGGATAGTTAGTCCTAGCCCCCCTCCCTTAAAAGATGGGGGCAACTGGGAAATGAAGTGACTTATCCAATACCACACAACATAGTAAGTGTTAGAGCTTTGAAATTAGAAATTTGTACATTGCTGGTGGGATGCCAAATGGTACAGCCACTGTGGAAAACCATTGGCAGTTTCTCAAAAAGTTAAATACCGAGTTAATGACCCAGTAATTTTATATATATATACATATGTGTGTGTATATATATATATAGATATACACTCAATAAGATGAATACATAGATATACATGTATTCATCTTGAGTATTATTGAGTATTCATCTATTGAATATCATAATTGTAATAGTTTTTCCTTCCTTAAAAGGATATATGTATGTATGTGTATACACACACACACACACACACACACACACACACACACACACACCCACACACAGATGTATAAATGTATACATATTTTAAGAAAGAAAAAATCTGCATTAAAGTTGTAATACTCTCTATACCGATAACAAAAGATGAATACATATCATATTTGACTTCTGCTATTACAAGAGATGCTCAGAGTGGTTACTGTTAGCGTCCAGATACTTCTGACTATAGCCAACTACAGCAGGACTTGTTACTGTGTGATGCCTCCCTGATCTTCCCTTGTGCACGTCACACACAGTACCATGCATTTCAAACTTATCATGCAGTTTGTTAGGTGTGTTGGAGGTTTTGTTACATACTCATGCCTCCATTGCATTGTGCTTCCACAACGTTCTTGAATTTCAAATACTTCGAAATGGTCTTACTCTCCTTGAATGACAACTGTGCTTCTGCCATTTTCTTTGTCCTGCCTATCACATGGTGATGCTAGCAATTTTTGAGTGAATGTCATACTACACACTGCTACCATAATTCAATTCAACTTCAAAAAGTAATACATAGATAATATCTCTTAAAATGTGTACTTTTTCTGGCGCCCTTGGCATGCATATGTGTATGTGTGTGAGTGTGTGTGTGTTTGTATGTATATACAGACACAAGTTGGAGTCTAAGTTGTAACTTTGCTGCTTACTAAGTATGTGACCTTTTTTTTAATTGTCCTGTCACTGATAGGGACTAGATGAGGGTCCTTCCAGCTCTGGTAGTGTGTACATTTTTTTACTCACTTTGCCAGCACATGTTTAGGGACTGCCACAGATCCAGCTTTGATGAGGGGACAGTACCCTCCTAAACACTTAGACATGGAAGGTCATTAGAAGCTGATACTGACCCAGTCTTACACAACTGTTGTGTTCTCTCATCTTTTAATCGCTTGTTTCATAGAGTTTATTGTTTCTTTAATTTTCCTGGGATTATAAAGCAGTTGCCTATTTATGTTTCCTAGAGCATCTCTTTTTTTAGAGTGAGGTTTTATTTTTAAATATCTTTCCATCTCAAACCTACTTTGGGGGCACACAATTTTCATTTAAGTCTTATGCTTTTTTCCCCTCCTACTTGACCACTCTATAAATGAGGCAGTTACATGATGTTATTTGAACCAAATTGGTAATACTGAATTTTCTTTTGCTACTCTCCTAGTTTATTTGGGCACAGTTTGACTCCTACTCTTATGGGAGAGAAAACCACCAGAGACTTGCAAAAAGCCACTAGGAGCTTCGTCTCTAAATTTATCGAAAATCTGACATTAGGTTCATTTCTTCTTAGTTGGCAGTGGTTCCTGGTTCTGAGGCAGGAGGTGGTCCCCTAAACCTTCTATATATGCTCACCTGTTTCAAAATGAGTCACCAAATTTAATGAGAACTCCTGTTTCATTGGCTCTTGTTTGTTTTTTTAGACCCACTCGTTGTGTTTTCTTTGCCCTTTTTGAGACCTCATATTAGAAAATTGTTTCTGTCTGATAAGCAATTCTGGGGAGGGATTTAGAGAAGGGTGTCAATCTATAGTGATAAAAACAAGCTCCAAGTGCAGTATTCACACTTTCCAATTTGTTCAGCAACACCTTTCCAATTTGTTTCTTTCAAATTAGGAGCTATCATTCAGCTTTTCTGTTTATCTCACATTTTTTCCCTTGCCAATAGTACTTTTCCATTTTGAAAGGGAGGATGAACATGGATTCTTCTCCTTTCATTTTGGCTTAGATGACACTTAAAACACATGGCATGAAGTTGGGGTGCTTTTTGAGTTTCAGAATTAATAGCATATTCTTCGTTCGTTTCACTTCTTTTTGTTCATTTCAGTCATCTCTGGAGATGGAAGGTCTGTGAAATGGTACTCAAGTCACCATATTTTCTGGAATACCTGGCATTCTTTCCACTATGCCATGCTGTGTGATTATAAATACACTCTTGCACAGCCAGTATGACATGCTCTTATTGGAAAAGGTTTTCAATGACTGTATTCACTGAAATGGCCTATTTATATGTCAAGTACATGATTGGATATGTGCTTTTGTACGAATAAAACAACAACAAACAAAAGATCCAGTTCCCAGGTTGCCAAAAGATATTGCAGGTCCTCCCCAGCCCCCTTCCCCTCAAGTGTTCATGTGAAGTTTCCACAGAAGGTCTCAATGGTGAGTGTTTTTAAACTGGGCAACAGGGTTGGGTTTTCAGAAGATGATTTCCTTGTTTTCATTTCAAGACTTTAGTTTTATTGAAGGTGGTACTGGTATAACTAATTTAATTTAATTTGCTTCTTTACAAAAAAAGGCAATCCCTTGCCCAGCTGCTGCTCTGGGCAGAGAGGAAGCAAGCAGGCTTGGAGATAAGCTCTGAACTTTATCAGACCTCTCCAAGCTTTTATGCTAATGAGAAATGCTTAGAGATTTCAAAAATTCTTTCCCGGTGATTGCTTTAACTACCATGCTGCTTCCTAGCCAGTAAGACATCTTTGTGAATCTCTCTTTGAAGGAGGAGGTGGGACCGTTTGGCTAGTCTGTTATACTGCTTCAAGGTGTCATGTCTATGATGGGTGCAAGATATGTACCAGGTGTTAGGAGGAGTCTCCCCCATCCATTCTGTCACTGTGTACCTGGGGAAGCTTTGTGGTGAGAATTCTGAGGGGTAGCAGGTGTGAGGTTAGACAGTCCTAGACTGAACCCTGATTATACCTCCCTATTTTGTTTCCTTTGTTTAGTTGTTCAAGCTTTCTGAATCTTGGCTTCCTCTATCCATGTGTGAATAGGGTGAGTGCCACAGGATGAATGGAGTGCCACATTCCTGTCTGCATTCTCAGTACCCAGCGGGGGTATCCAAATTTCAAAATCATGTTGTGACAAGGGATTGTGAGCCGTGATGGTGCAGGTTTCCCCGATTTTACTTTAGTGGTTTTGGTGGATTGGAAAGGATTTGTTAGCACTTATGGTACAGATACTTGAAAAAAAAAATGCTCAGCCTCACTAATCATCAGAGAAATGCAAATCAAAACCACAATGAGATAATACCTAACTCCAGTAAGGATGGCCATGATTAACAAATAAAAAAACAACAGATTCTGGTGAGGGTGTGGAGAAAAGGGAACACTTCTACACTGTTGGTGGGAGTGCAGGCTAGTTCAATCTCTATGGAAAACAGTGTGGTGATTCCTAAAAGAACTAAAAATTGACCTTGCATATGATCCAACAATATCTCTCCTGGGAATACACCCAGAGGAACATAACTTGTTCTACCAAATAGACATTTGCACATGCAAGTTTATAGCTGTATTATTCACAATAGCAAAAACATGGAGTCAGCCCTACTATATATCAAAAGCAGACTGGATAAATAAAAATAATATGGTACATATATATGACGGAATATTATGCGACACATAAAGAACAAAATAATGGATTTCACAACAAATTGGATGGAGTTGAAGACCATCATACTTAGTGATCTTTCACAGAAACAAAGTACTGAATACCACATGTTCTCACTCAAAAGCGAGACCTGAGCATTAATCACATTAGCACAAGGCAAGGATTGGCAGTCACTGGGTACTGCCAGGGAAGGGAGGGAGACAACACAAAGTGTGTACCTGGTCCCAAACTAGGGGAAATGAGGACCAGCTGGTGGCCCAAACATCACCTGCATGCAGTTTACTTGTGTAGCTAATCCTAACTTGTAGCTTGTATCTCTATAATAAAACAAAATTTAAAAACTAAAGTGACATAATGGCTTAAAAAAAAAGAATAGATGGTACAGAGTCAGTCCATTTTCCACCTAGTCCTGCCCAGATTTACTCAGTCACAGATTTACTCCATCTACTCAGATCCAGCTCAGCTTGGCTGTGTTTTAGGAGCCCACCTGTCAAGCTGGTAGCAATTAAAATCAACCTGTTGCCCCAATCTTGGCATGCAGTTGTTCTTGGGAGAACCTGAACAGCAAGGTTGTGATGGTGAATTTTGTTTCAACTTAACTGGGCTAAGGGATGCCCAGATAGCTGGCAAAACATTATTTCTGGGTGTGTCTGTGAGGGTGTTTCTAGAAAAAATTAGCATTTGAATCAAACTGTCAAAAAGATCTGCTCAATGTTGGTGAACTTAATCCAATTCTTTAAGCAATGAAATGGAATAAAAAGGCAGAGGATGAGTGAATTTCCTCTTTCTCTTTTTAGCTGGGACATCCATATTCACTGTGCTTGGGTTTGGAGCTCTAGTTCTTGAGCCTTCAGACTCTAGGACTTACACCTGTGCCCCAACCCCCCGCTTTGCATTCTCAGGATTTTGGCCTCAGCCTGGGAGTTATACCATAAGCCATCAACTCCTCTAGTTCTCAGGCCTTAGGACTTAGACTGAATTATACCACTGGTGTTCCTGATTCTCTTCCTCTATAATTGCCTGAGCCAGTTCTCCTCTTATATGTCTTTATATTTTCTATTGGTTCTGTTTCTGTTAAAAACTCTAACTAATAGGTGGGCCGTTTGCTTCAGTTTACTTGACTAAGACTGGAGTTTCTGGTTAGGGCCAAAATACTCAGGACCAAGCCATATGATGTGAAAGACATTGTTATTTATTTATCTATATAAAGATATGGGGTACAATTCAGGGTTAGGTATACAAATGCTGATCATGCAGCCACCCTTGATGATGAGGTATGCCCCTCCCTCCTCTAGCAGTTTCCCTCAACTACCAATCCCCCCCCCCCAGTTTCCCACTACTGCCAATCGCTTTCTTATAGTATTATAATTGTTCAAGGTCTGTTTATGAGTGAGAAAATATGGTACTCTGTTCTTTGTTTCTGTGATAGCTCACTGAGTATGATAGACTCTAAATCCATTCAAGTTGCTGCGAAGTCCATATGTTTGTCCTTCTTTATGACTGCATAATATTCCATTGTGTATATGTACCCCGTTTAAAAAATTCATTCCAGCTTTGATGGGTAACATGGTTGGTTCCATGTTTTAGCTATTGTGAATAGAGCTACAACAAACATATGTGTGCAGACATCTTCTTTTGTAGAATTATTTGAGTTCCTCTGGGTATATTTCCAATAGGGGAATTTCTGGGTCATATGGAAGGGCAATTTCTAGTTCTTTCAGAAATTGCCACACTGTCTTTCAGAGGTTGCACTAGTTTGTATTCCCATCAGCAGTGTAGAAGCATTCCTTTTTCTACGCATCCTCGCCAGCATCTATTGTTGTTTGTTTTATTAATGATGGTCATTCTTACTGGAGTTAGGTGGTATCTCAGTGTGGTTTTGACTTGCATTTCTCTGATGATGAGTGAGGCTGAGCATTTTTTCATGTGTCTGTTGACTGCCTGTATATCTTCTTTTGAGAAGTGCAAGACATTGTTAATGCTGAATTCATCTTTATATATCACATCAAAGTATAACTGAGGTTTAGCCTGCTCTTATCCTGAAATTCAGCAGAACTGTTGCTAGTTTCTCCATCATCTGGCAGCCGTCTGTTGGCATCCTCGTCTCCTGATGCCTTAAGTTGAACATCTTTGCTGTGCAGCTCCACTACCAGCTTTGACTCTTCAAGCATCCTGGTGACCTGTGTGGAACCTATATTTGTCATCTTATTTTGGCTACTCAGATTGGACTTGTGTCCACTTCCTGAAGCGGTCCAGGCTTCCAGTAAGTTTCCACGCCCCCACCTGCTTCTCAGTCTATTTTCCCCACCCAAGCACCTGTTGAGGTGGTATTCATCTTGCACAAGCCTCATCAACTAGAAGACTATAGGTGCAGGAAGACATGTAGACAGGTCAGGTGAGAGGATATGTGAAGTAGAGGAGTCATCTAGGTTGCCCACGGTGGGGATAGAATCCTTGGGTGAAGGATGTGCCTTCAGGGTGAGCCGGTGGGGAAAAAACCTCAAACTGAAGAAAATGCCATAGCTCTAAAAATCAAAGGACATAACCCTCTGAACAAGTGTGATTAGTATTCTAAAAAATGTGTGCAAGAGCATCAAAGAAAAATCCATTGGCATTAGCAAGAGGTTTCAGGGACAGGATACAAAATAAATTTCAAAAAATTGTTAGCTTTTTTTTATGTGCAAATTTTGAGTTGTAATATATAGAGCAAAGAAAATCCCAATCATAACAGGACAGAATTTGTTTTAAAGCTTGGGATGAAGATTAAAAACTGCAGGTTCTACATAACAACTTTAAAACATGGAGGTACATAAAAAAAGACTTGACTACTTGGAAAAATATCGTAGTTCTGAATGGAAACATTTATTCGTATAAATATGTCAGTTCTCCCCCAAAGTGATTACATATTTATGTTTTTAAAACTTGGCAAAAGTTATTCTAAGGTTTGGATAGACACTTAGTCTCGTAAAAATGGCAGAAAATAAAAATAAAAATAACAAGTAGATTTGCATAGTAAAAGGTAATAAAGAGTTATAAAATAATTTAACACTGCAAACCATTTACTGCCTGGTGAAGTAAAATACAATTGGAACAGAACAGAAAATAAAATAATAAAAATGATTTGAGTCTATGTAAATATTTATGATGTGATAATGATGGATTTTAGATCAGCAGGGGAAATAATAGGTTATTTAATTAATGCTGTTAGGAAAACTGGCTATTTAGGAGGAAAGGCAGAGATCTCCAGCCCAGTCCATAGAGGAGAATAGATGGCAGACTACGTCTTACAGGCCAAGTCAGGTTCACTGCTTGTTTTTCTAGATAAAATTTATTGAAACATAGTCACACCCATTCATTTACCTATTGTTTCTGGCTGTTTTTGCACTTCAATGGCAGAGTTTAGTACCTGGAACAAGGACAGTGTGGTTGCAAGGCCAACAGTTTTTACTATCTATCTCTTTACAGAAAATATTTGCTGACTTATACTGTGTCACCTGAACTTAAACCGAAGCAATAACAAATAAATAGGAAATCTTGTTCTCTATGGTGGGGCGACCATATGTATTTTTGCTCCAATCAGGACTTTTTTTAGGTAAAAGGGAGACCCAGACTGGCAGGAAGGTATTATAAAAGTATAGATGCCTATAATGGATGATTAAGAACTAGATAGGAAAAGAAGAAATGCAAGACAGTGATGATTAGAGGTGAGTATAATTAGAGTTAATAAAGTTAAGTATGAATAATAAAAATCAGTATTGGTAAAAGCGCAGTCTTCTAAAAGAGAGAAGCTTTATGACTCTTCATGTATATTTAGATACTTTTGATAGAAAATAGAAAATCAGTTATTCTCAGTCCACACCAGACAGAATGCTACTTATTATGCAACGTAAACTCAGAGGCAAAAACTCAAGTATTTCTTGAGCTATGCAGAGGACAGAATGGATGTAGGACAAGAACAAAATGTTCAACTCTAATGAGTGGATAAGAACATTAGAAGACTAGTAACTTGGCTGTTTGAAATAGCGGAGAATAGCCGACAGGATGGAACAGCTGTAGTTAAGTGCAGATCTAAGGAAGTGGCAGGAAAACAGTGCCTTGCAAGTGTGACTTAGCAACCAGCCAGCTACCTACAGACCTAATGAGGGCCAAAGAGGGAAGGGGAATGAGACCCGGGAAATCAGCTTGTTCTTTCTTATCTGTGAGCTCTCCATGTGATGAGAAGAAAGAGAGTCAGCAGGTGGATTCAGGGCTGCTCTTCGAGGACATCTGATCCCTGCTGCATGGTCAGGAGGGGATGCTCCGAAGTGAGCTCCTGAACAAACTTGCAGATAAGCCTGTGGGACTCTTCCCTGTCATTTGAGAATAAGGACCAGGCCATGGGCTAGGAGTTAAACTGGCAGCTGGCCTCATGAAAGAATATGTAAGTGTAGCTGCCTTTGGAGGTGATACCACAGGGTAGTGGATATGTAGCAATTGAACAAAAAGGACCCGACTCCCTACTACTGGAGGATGCCAAAAGATTTGCCTCAGAAAGACAAATTCACAGCACTGGTTAATGCTTCCAGCTTCCTAACAGAAACACAATGCCCCATCCATGCAAGTTCAGCCTTTGCCATAATGAGCTTCTATCTGCCTCATGTTAACAAAAGTCTTTTCAGGCTAGGCCTGATCTTCCTTAGTTTTTCCAGGTAGGGTCTTAGGATGGCAGAGTTTGTTGGGTTTGTTAAGAATCACCTAGTCCAGTGCTTTTCAACTTGCAGGCCTGGGAATCTGGTAAGGAGAAGTGGTAGTACTTGGAACCACTTTTGGTATTTCAAGATGTTTGTACCATAATATGCCTTAAGCTAAACAGATTTAAAGAAATCTGAAGTTCTTTGGGTTAGGGTTTGAGTGGAATCAACCCAGTGGAAAAGACTGTCATCACATATTACTCAAAAACCCAAAGGGGGCACTTGTATGATTAGAAGAAAATGGAGGAAAGTGTAATTTTTACATCACAAACTCAGTTCATATAAGTTTACAAACTCAGTTTATATGAGAGAGTTTATATGTCTCTCTTAACATGTGGTCTAGGGAGGAATATAGTCATAGGGAAGATTGAGAAATCCTTATCTTGTCCATTGTATAACCTGCTTCCTTCCATTTAATAGATGATGAAACTTGGACCCAGAAAGAAATGGAACAAGGTGGCTCATCCCAAATTGTAGGAAATAGAAACAGCAGGATTTGCCTGCTCTGTGTCTGGGATTTCAATGGGAGTCATGGGCAACACTAACTCAGGCATCTGGACACCTACCGCTGCTGGTAGGTGTGAGGAGCTCAAATTTATTGAGACCTTACTATGTACCAAGTGCTGTTCTATACACACATCATCTAGTTTAATTCTCAGAGTGATCCTGTGAGTTAAGGATTATTCTCTGAAACAGTCAGATGAGAAAAACAGGGCTCATGGAGTCTCAGTGACTTGCCAAAGTCATATAATAATAATGGAACTGGAGTTCAGATTGAGGGTGTCATCACCCCAGGGTTGATGCTCTATCCATGACTCCATCCTACCTTAGAGAATGGCCTCTCTGGCTTTGGCTGCCCTAGGGGGATGTGAGGAGAGGATCCCAGGATGGTCTTCTTAGAAAAGAAGCACCACTGACTGTCCACTGCAAATGAGTCTGATCTGTTCAACTCTCTCCAGAAGCAGCACATACCTGACTCTCTGTAAATGTTGAATTAATTGACTTAATTTACTTGATTGTCACTCCAAGCAGATCTTCATGGAAGAGAGAGCTCCATTGTTCTGTAGAGCTCTGAATTCAGACCTAGAGCAAGTGGGAAAGACTTAGAAGCAGGAGGCTGGTTGTGATTTAAGAGAAGTTGGGACTTTCTATGGATTAGAGAAACAGACCTCTTCACTTAACAAATTCCACTGACCTTGGACAAGGCAAGAGCCACTTTGACTGTCAGAGGGACCCCCGTTTTCTGCTCACAGGATAGAAACATCCACTGTCTTTTGCCCTAATTCATTGTCTCCAAAGTCTAAGCATTCTCAAGGTGTACTTGGGTAGGTCCAGGGAAAGGCTGGGAGTGCCACGTAGAGGCTTATCTAACTGTAACAGCTACAGGCCTGTGAGAGACATGACGGCTGTGGCATGTGGCTCCAATGTCCCATTTAGTCTTCCAGCTGAACCCATGTATCCAAGGCAGTGGCTGTGAGTAGAGCAACATTTCATGTGTGTTGAGTGCTTACTCCCTGAGCACTTTATGTGCTGTGCTGGTGTTATCCACATGACCCTCTCAATCTGTCTTTACCCTTCTCCCTCCTGCTCACTGCCCTGGAAATAGCCTGTATAGACTCTACCAATGTCTTTTGGCTGCCGTGTATGGTGGAAATTGGAGAAAGGGAGGAAAGTGTGTTCTGGATACTTATTCCCTGGGCCCTCCAGGTGCCCTTGCCTTAGGTCAACCATGTCCCTTGACTGAAGGTCACTGTTCCTCTCAAGGGGTCCTTCTCTCTACTATTCTGTCCCACCGGCTTCTGGTGAGTTAAGGATTGTCCTCTTACCTCTCTCCCTTAATTCCTGCCACCCCTAGGGATGGCAGCAGCTGTGCCACACTTGCCCTTGTCCTTGCCCTGTTTGTACCTTTGCAAATATTCCCTTTAACTCTTCTTGAATTCTCCTCATTTGAACATGCCCGGGGTGGCCCTTGTGGATTCCCCAGACATTATCTAATTTGATCTTAGTAAAAACTGGAGGAGATGGAGACTGCGCTCATCTTCACCCTCATTTTTAAAATGAGAAAACTCAGGCATAGAATGAATGGTTCAGTTGTTTTCCCCAGAGTCCCATTGTTTGTAATGGGTAGACACAGAGTTTGCATCTAGGCTATTCATATTTTTCACCACTACTCTATGGTACCTACTTCCATTGCTTGTTTTTCAAGCAGGCCTAAGACAAGGGGGCAAAATAAGAAAAAAGAAAGGAAAAAAGGAGGCTGTGTAGCTTTCCTGGAACTTGTCCCCAGATTCATGTTCTTATCTTGAATCTCCAGCGCTCCCCACTGCAGAGGGTGGGAATGATCCTGCCACATGGAGGCTCAGAGCTCCTGAGGGGCAAGCCTAGAGCCCCTAAGGAGGCAATTCCCCAGATATCCAGGATTTTCACGCTCTCAGTTAAATTAAACTTCAGCCACCGTTGCATTTGAGGCTCAAAAAATGACTGCAGGCTTCACCTCCAACTTTACATTAAGGGTGTCATCTCTTGCACCCCCTAGAGGCCACTAGCGGTGAAGCCGTTACCATGATAGTATTTTGATTGTGAAGGAGGAGGAGCCCAAGTACCACGAACCTGGGGAACATCTGGTTTGGATGGGGTCAGTCCCAGTCCTTCCCTGTGTGGCATTTGTGCTTTGGAAGCATTTGCCCTAAGCCTGACATCTGCTTCTGTAATGCATTTTGCTGAGCTTTCCTCAGAGGGGGCGGTCACCACAAGGTGTTTCATTAGGTGTCTTAATAAGCCTTGTAACTGCAGCCTGGCGTGCCTCTCCCCTGCAGAGCGGCTTTCTGCATGAGACAGGAAAGGGTGGATGATTCAGACATAATTTGCATTGGCAGCAGGAATATTATTTTTGCATTATAAAGCATGGTGGGTGACCTTATTAAAGTGGGAAAAATGAGCGGGCGGAGAGCAAGTGGGCGACCACGGCTCCAGGTGACACATGGAGGCTGGCGGGCAGTAGGAGTGATGGTGGGAAGACACTGAAGCCCTCAACCTCCTTGCACCTTCCCCAAGGGCTTCAGGATGCTTGGCCTCCCCTGCAGACCCCAAGACTTCTGTCTTCATATAGACACACCCTGGACCCCACAGGGGTGACTGTCTCATGACTGAGGACAAGAATTTTGTGTGTTCTTTGAGGGCATCCCTGAGTTTAATGCCCAGTGGGGTATCTGGGGTATTAAACTGGGTATTCCCAGTAGGTATCTGGGGAATGACTTCCTTAGGGACTCTGGGCTTGCCCCTCAGGATCCTTGAGTCCCCATTTCTACCCTCTGAAGTGGTGAGCTCTGGAAAGTCAAGATAAGGACATGGGTCTGGGGACAGGTTCCAGGAAGTCTACACAGCCTGCATTTTTCTTTTCTTTTTTACTCTACCTGTCCAGTACTTCCTTGTCCTCATTTCCCAGATGCTTGAGCTATCTCTGATTTCCCAAGGCATTCTGGAATAGTCTCGCTTACCCTTGACGATGAGCCCCTTAAGTGTCCCATTTCTCTAGACCAAGTCACAGGGTTCTGTTCATGCTTGTCTTGAATTCCTGCATCCAACCCATAACCTGTAAGTACCCTGACATGCCCTTCTCCCAGGCTCCAGTCCACTGCTCATGCAGCAGGTGGGTTGTGTGACATTCATGGGTATATTAGGTATGATATGCATGGTTGTATCGGGTGTGAGACTCTCAACAAGGAGAGTCTGGGATTCCAGATTTGTAAAATTACTCTTTGAGGTGTTCATAGAAAATCCAGAGTCAGGTTTTTCACAGGCCACATACACACACACACACACACACACACATACACACACACACACACACACGTGTCCCTTAATTCATGATAGGATGGGAAACAGATTTATATAAAAACATAAACCATTAGTTGTGGAGAAGATGACTTTGGATGGCCATTTTACAGATTAATCAACTGAGACCCAGAAGGTGAAGTGACTTGGCCAGTGCTACACAATTAGCCCCTTAACTTTCCCCATGTGGACCTCTTTCCACTACAGTGATCATGATTCAAGAAAAGTAACATGGGACTTGGAGCAAGGCACTGGTTTGACTGCTCTGATCTTGAGTATATTCACACACTCAAGAGAGGGAGGGGTGGGCCACATGCTGAGAAGTGTCCAGGCACTTTGTCATTAGGCAGCCCCTTTCTCCCATGAGAATGTCTTCATCATCACCTTCATGCTAACAGGGGATGGGAGCTTAATATGGCCCTTGTCAAGCAGAGCACCAACCTATTCCTTGAGGGCTGGATCCTGGAGACCCCAACCTCAAGCAGAAGGTACTGGGAGAATGTGCCTGGATAGGAAGACTAGATGGGGAGCCATGGAGTGGCAGACAGGGAGCATGGGATTCTCCAGAGTTGGCAGCTTGTCAAATCCCAGTCCTCCTGTCTCTTAGCATGGAGTTCTGACCCAAAACAGGGGCTCAGACTGATGAATAAATGAATGGGTAAATAAATGTCAGAGCAGTATTAAGCTGACACTGGATATGTTGGGGTACCCATGGACAACGTATTTTGGTGAGCTGGAAGACAGGAGAGGGAGTGGGGGAAAAATTAGAGGCCTCCATAGCCCATTGTCAGAAAGTGATAGGAATGGTTAGCATGGATACCCTCTGGGAATCCCAACCAGGGGCCTTCTGCCACTGCAGGTGACTGAGTTGGTTTTCTGTGAAAGACTTTCTGGACCACAAATAAAAAATGAACCACTGAAGTTTCTGAAATCCTGGTCTTGGGGACATTCTATATACCTAGAAGTCATCTGGGCAAGGAAGATGACTCTTGGACAGAGGACCTCTTGGTAAAGTGGACACTGTGGTCATAGGAGCTTTGTCACCAGGCTCATGTCTAAAGATGCCTTTTGAATTGTACAGACTTGCTTTCATAAACCTGAGCTATTTTTTCATCACACAAAGGTTTGAAAAATACTATGACTTCTATTACTGGTGTTTTCTTCATCGTTCCTGCTTTTGTAACAATTGTCAATGCTACTGCATATGATTTTTTTTATGAGGGTGAAGTGAAATAATGAATTTAAAGTGCCTTACACAGTGGCTGGTACATAGTTGGCACCCCAAAAAAGGCCCTCCTCCCCCTCATGCTCACCTGCATAAATGTTGTCCCACGTCCCCAACATGTATACTTAACTATTTTGTTTTGAAGTTTGATGCTTTTTCTCATTATCATCTATCGTTCTGACAAATTTTATTCAGGTTGTTAATCTCTATTTTTTTGGCTAAATTTCTAAGATTTTACAGGCAATACACTCACATTCATTATTTTTTCTGGCTGATTATAGAATTTTCTTCCTAAAAAAGTGATGTGCTTTCTGAGGTCACTGTAAGAGATGATATGTGGCAAGGCTCACTCCTTACATTACTTGAATGTGGCATCCAGAGTTAAGTGCAGAGATAGCTTTAGTCCAATTTGGAAGCCCTGCATGCTCACTTTCCCCCTGGGAACCAAAGCTGCCACCTTGGGCATGGCCCCCTTTTTCTTGATATCCCAGGGAGTGCACTGTCCCCAACCTTTCCCCTCCCCTTGATAAGTATCTGCTTCACCTGCCACATTCACTATATTCTCAACTTTGGATTCAGGCCACCAGAGGTTATCACCCTTGCCAGGTTTCTTTGGAGAAATGACATTTTGAGATGCTACCATCTGCCACATTTACCTGAATTTCCTCAAATTCTGGAGGTTCTGTTTCCAAAAAGAAGTAATTCCTTGGGTTGATTTCTGACAGGTCCCTGCCTAGTGGCAGATGCCCAGCTGAGGCTGAGGTAGGAATAGCCCATCCCTGGTTATAAGGATCCAAGTTCCTCAAGGGTGCTGCAGAATCATGCTGATATCTGAATCCGTCAGCACCCCAAGGCAGTATGTCACGTGAGATGTGCTCTGTGTCATTGCTTGTTTACCTCCTGCCTGTGATTGTCTATTGGAAGCTATCAGTAGTTGCAATTTATTCTCCACATCTGTCTAGGGAACCACAGTTTATCTCAAAGAGAAAGAAACCTTTAATTGTGTAATTTTTAAGCCAGAAGTTCCTTTGGAGGGAATATAATCTACGTGTTCATTTGGCAGGTGGAGGCTCTGCAATCCAAAAAGTGAATAAGCTTAGACATGGTCACACTGACCCCAAATAGATGGGTGCTGTTATCTGAATGTGTGCATCGCCTGCAAATTCATGTATTGTAACCTAATCCCCGTTGTGGGAGGGCTTTGCCATCATGATTGGGGTATAAAAGAGGCTTGAGGGAGCCCCTTCGTCCCTTCTGCCATGTGAAGACACATAGAAGGCACCATCTATGAGGAAGAGGGCCTCCACCAGATGTGGACTCTATTAGTGCCTTGATCTTGAACCTTCCACCCTCAAGAAGTATGATAATTAACTTTGGTTGTTGGTAAATTATATAATCTAAGGTATTTTGTTATAGCAACCTGAACTGAGTCAATGGGGTTTCCAATCCTAGCCTGACAGGGTTCAGCTGCTGAGCTCCCCAGCTCCCCATTGGTGGTGTCTCTTGTTTTTCAAACACTGGGCTCTTTTCCTTTTTGCATGTCTTCTAGAGTTTTGGGAATTTTCTCAGTGCGGCTCCATAAAAACCGCTTCTAACATGAGGACACAGACCTGTGAACCTGAGTCTGGCTGCCTTCCATGAGACCAGGCTGCTGTAGGAGAGTACAGACTTTTCTGATTCTGAAGATTTTTCCAAGAGCATACTTTCTTGTAACAGTGATTTGTGCCAAATCTTAAGAGATCTGGAATGGGGCTGGAATTTTAAAAAAAATCGCTGTGATGATTAGAATGAACGTGGCTCCTGTAACATGCTGAGATCTCAGTTTGGGGCTGATGGTGAAGTAGGGAGCAGGACCATGCTGGGGACATTGGGCCACTTACAACGCGGAAGTTGCAGGCCTTCCGGCCAAATGACAGCATCTTATGGGGAGTGAAAAACTTTAACTTACGCTGGATTGAAACTTTTTTCCTTCTTTCCCAGATTTACAAGTATTTAATTACTTGGAACTGTTCTGTAAGATACATTATATTTTATAACTGTTACTACAAGCTCATAAACTAGGCTCAGGTCAGCATTCTCTTATACATAGTCCAGAAATTCAAGAAGCTATGAAAAGAGAAAGTATTTTTTTAAAGTTTAACATTAAATTCATTTGGCTGCCAAATCTGACCCCAAATGATGTGAAGCTATCCATATTCCTTATTTACCTCATCCTGTGTGAATTTTCATATGCCTCATTGTAGAAATATTTGTGTTTGAGTACAGAATGTTGCCTCAGATTCCACTAGGGCTGTTATATTGGCTCATATTACCTTTCTAAAAATCTGAATCTTCTGAATTCTGAAGTGCCTCCTGCCCTGAGAGTTTGTGGTAAAAAATGGGGGCATGGATTATAATCTGGGTTTTATTTTTTTTTAATTTTTTAATCTAATTAATTTATTATAAAGATGTGTACAATTCATGCAGGGATCTTTGTTGATGAAGCATGCCCCTCCCTCCCCTAGTAGCTTCCCCCAATTTCAAGTCCCACCCCCTCTTCCCCTGACAGTTTTCCGCTACTGCCAATCACCTTCCCCCAGCATTATAATTGTTCAAGGTCACCTTATGAGTGAGAACATATGGAACTCAGTTCTTTGTTTCTGTGATATCACTGAGTATGATCAACTCCAAATCCATCCAATTTGCTGCAAAGTCCATATATTTGTCCTTCTTTATGGCTGCATAATGTTCCATTGTGTATATGTACCACATTTTTTTATCCAGTCCAGCTTCAATGGGCAACACAGTTGGTTCCATGTTTTTGCTATTGTGAATAGAGCTGCAGCATACATACGTGTGCAGGTATCTTTTTTGTAGAATGATTTGAGTTCCTCTGGGTATATTCCCAATAGGGGAATTGCTGGGTCATATGGAAGGTCTATTTCTAGTTCCTTCAGAAATCGCCACACTGTCTTCCAAAAAGGTTGTATTAATCTGCATTCCCACCAGCAGTGTAGAAGTGTTCCTTTTTCTCCACATCCTCGCCAGCATCTGTTGTTGTGCCCAGGCCATAAGAGATAAGATGGACTAAGTGGGACCTCATTAAACTGACAAGCTTCTGCAAAGCCAAAGAAACTATCAAGAGAGCAGGGAGACAGCCCACAGAATGGGAAAAAATATCTGCCAACTGTATATCTGACAAAGGCTTAACATCTAGGATCTACAAGGAACTCAAAAGCACCGAAAGGAAAAAAACCAAACAGCCCCTTTATAAAAGTGGGCAAAAGACATGAATATACACTTCTCAAAAGAAGATATACGGGCGGCCAACAGACACATGAAAAAGTGCTAAGCCTCACTCATCATTACAGAAATGCAAATCAAAACCACATTGAGATACCACCTAACCCCCTGTAAGAATGGCCATCATTAATAAAACAAACAATAATCTGTGTTTTAAAGCTGGGGAAACAGAGCTTCAGAGAGCACTGTTAAGTGATTTGCCCCAGGGTGTTCAGCTCACGAATGGCACAGCTAGGTCCACACAAATGTGGATATTTTATGTTATTTTATTTTAAGATGTGGGGTACAATTCAAGGAACTCAAATGTGCCAAAAGGTAGATTTGGAAAGAGCTTTTGACTCATTGGTGGGACTGGTTCGTGGTACATGGAGTCTCTGATCTATGATCGTACCTGAGAAGTGACATATACCAGGCCCACAGCTGGATGGGATGTCTACCATCCCCAAGCTAGCAGTGTAATTTTGAGGGGACAGAGTACAGTATAGCTCTCCTGGCCAGGGGATTTGGAAATATTAGTGGGCTGTCAGTGGCCATATCTAGCAGCCTAAGGTTGAGGACCCAGGAGCCAAAGGCCAATTGACCCAGGGAAGAAGGCTTTGAGTCAAGTAGCACAGACAACTCCATGGCCAGTAAAGAAAAAGGTTTTTCTATCGGCAGGAAGGACAGGAAGAGAGTCCCCAAATACGTGCGATCCCCCAAATATGTGGGGATTCTGGGCTCTAAGCAGCAGCATGTGCTATGAGCATAGAATTCAGACAATAGACAGGTAGAGTCCACAGGCCGAAGCTGAGGGTTTGCAGGAACAGGGACTTATATCCATTGTTATGAGTTGAGTTGTGTCTCCCTCAAAAAGATATGTTGAAGTTCTGAACACACTCAGAATGTGACTCAGAATGTGATCTGTTTTGGAAGTAGGGTCTTTGCAGATGTAGTTAAGGTGAGTCATATTGGAGTAGGTGGACCCCAAATCCCAAATGACTGATGTCCTTGTAAAAGGGGCCATGGGAAGACATAGAAACACAGGGAGAATATCATATGGTACTGAAGACAGAGAGTCACCAGGGATTGCTGGAAAACCACGAGAAGTTAGAAAGAGAGGAAGGATTCTCCTCTACAGCTTCCAGAATGAGCACGACCCTGCCAACAACTTGATTTCAGACTTCTGGCCCCCAGAGCTATGAAATTTATTTTTGTTGTTGTTTGAATCAGGGTCTCTTACTCTGTTATCCACGCTAAAGTGCAGTGGCATGATCATGACAGTCATGGCTCATAGCAGCCCCGAACTCCTGTGCTCAGGTGATCCTTCCACGTCAGTATCCCAGATAGCTGGGCTACAGGCACATGCCACCACACACTACTAATTTTTTGATTTTTTGTAGAGGTGAGGTTTTTCTATGTTGCTCAGCTTGGTGTTGAACTCCTCGTCTCAAGCAATCCTCCTGCCTCAGTCACACAAAGTGTTGGGATTGCAGGCATAAGCCACCGTGCCTGGCTTAAATTTCTGTTTTACATTACCCAGTTTGTGGTACAGTAAGTCCCCTACATATGAACCTTCAAGTTGCATACTCTCAAAGATGTGAACATGAGTATGCCAGCTGTTGTACTGTTCTGTACTCCTGTACTTTTCAAGGTACTGTACTATAAGATTAAAAATTTTTTGGTTTGTATTATTTGTGTGAAAAGTATTATAACCCTATTATGGTATAGTACTATATAGCTGATTGTGTTAGTTGAGTACCTAGGCTATCTATCGAACTTACAACAAATTGGACTTATGAATGCGCTCTCAGACTGGAACTTGCTCATAAGGTAGGGGACTTACTGTGCTTTGTTATGGCAGCCTGAGGAAACCAACATACCCAGGTAACTCAATAGCAAGGGTGAACAACCTTAGCTGTTCGGACATCTGGGCACTCTTGTAAAAAGCCCTAGTGCTCTGGTTGCATCCCTGCCTAATATCATCAGAATCTCTGGAGGTGGGCTCCGGGTATCAGGATTTTTAAAACTCTTCTGGTGATTTAAAAATAAGTTGGAGAACCACAGCTTAGGGTGCTGCCTATTAAAGATCCTGGACAAGATGCCCCATCCCCAGGAATATCTGAGCACCAGGGGAGCCTGGGGTCAGCTGT
>NW_007249238.1:0-10429 GCF_000164805.1 Carlito syrichta
AAGATGAGTTGGCTTGAGAAATTGCAGTTTAGCTTCTGGAATCTCAAATATATTCCATTGGGTCTATAGGCCTGTTTTTGTACCAATACCAAGCTGTTTTGATTATTGTAGCTTTATAGTAAAATTTGAAGTCTGGTAATGTGATACTGTCTGCTTTTTTTTTGCAGAGGATTGCTCTGGCTATTCTTGGTTGTTTATGTTTCCATATGAATTCCTGTATTGTTTTTTCTAGGTCTGAGAAGAATGTTCCTGGTAATTTGATGGGTATTGCATTAAATCTGTAGATTGCCCTAGGTAGGATGGACATCTTCCCAATGTTGATTCTTCCAATCTATGAGCATGGGATATTTTTCCACTTGTTTGTGTCATCTTTGATTTCTTTGAGCAGTGTTTTGTAGTTTTCATTGTAAAGATCTTATACATCACTGGTTAGGAAGATGCCAAGGTATCTTATTTTTTTGTGACTATTGTGATTGGGATTGTGCTTTTTATTTGGGTTTCTGTTTGTTTATTATTGGTGTAAAGAAATGTGGTTCTAGCCAGAACAATCCTCAGCAAAAAAAACAAAGCAGGTGGTATCACAATACCAGATTTCAAACTTTACTATAAAGCTACAATCATCAAAACAGCTTGGTATTGGTACAGGAACAGGCATATAGATCAATGGAACAGAATTGAGATTCCAGAAGCAAAACCTCAATTTCTCAACCAACTCATCTTCGACAAAGCCCCCACCACCTACCAATGGGGAGAGGAGAACCTATTCAGTAAATGGTGCTGGGAAAATTGGCTGACCACATGCAGAAGATTGAAACAGGACCCCTATCTATCCCCATGCACAAAGGTTAACTCCAAATGGATCAGAGACCTAAATGTAAAACCTCAAACCATAAGAACCTTAGAAAGGGAAGGAAATACTCTCATGGAAATCGGAACTGGCATTCAATTCCTGTACAAAACCCGAAACCCACAGGACTTAAGAGAGAAGATAGACAAATGGGACCTTATTAAACTGACAAGCTTCTGCAAAGCCAAAGAAACCATCAAGAGAGCAGGGAGACAGCCTACAGACTGGGAAAAAGTATTTGCCAATTCTAGGTCTGACAAAGGCTTAACATCCTGGATCTATAAGGAACTGAAACGTACTGAAAAGAAGAAAACAAACAACCCCATTATAAAATGGGCAAAAGATATGAACAGACACTTCACAAAAGAAGACATTCGAGCAGCCAACAAACACATGAAGAAATGCTCAACCTCACTAATCATCAGGGAGATGCAAATCAAAACCACACTGAGATACCACCTAACTCCAGTCAGAATGGCAATTATCAACAACTCAAAAAATAACAGCTGCTGGAGAGGGTGTGGTGAAAAGGGAACACTTCTACACTGTTGGTGGGAGTGTAAACTAGTGCAACCTCTGTGGAAAGCAGTGTGGCGATTCCTAAAAGCTCTAAAAATTGTCCTTTCATATGACCCTGCAATTCCCCTACTGGGAATATACCCTGAAGAACACAAATCACTCTATAAAAAAGATACCTGCACATGTATGTTTATTGCAGTGTTGTTCACAATAGCAAGAACCTGGAAACAACCATGCTGCCCATCAAAAGAGGACTGGATTAAAAAAATGTGGTACATATACACGATGGAATACTACGCAGCCATAAAAAAGAACAAAATCATGAATTTCGCTGCAACCTGGATGGAACTAGAGTCTATAATACTGAGTGACCTCTCACAGAAACAAAGATCCGAATATCACATGTTCTCACTTATATAACGGGCCTTCAACATCCAATGCAATACTATAAGAAAATGACTGACGGTACTGGGAAACTATGGGGGGGAGGGGGATGGGATTAACAGTTGCAAATATCTGTCGGGGGATGGGAAAACACCTATCAACAGGGTGCCTGAATGAAACGTAATTGTACACCTAACCCTTAACTGTACCCCACAAAACCATAATAAAAAATACTGATTAATGAAAAAAAAAAACAAAAAAAACCAAGGGAAATAAGATATGTAGTGACATGAAAAGATGTGCAAGATACACTGTAAAATGAAAAAATAAAGTTGCAAAATAGTTTGCATAGTCTGATTCTCATTTTTATTAAAAAAAATTTTTTTTTTGAGTCAGAGTCTCACTCTGTCGTCTAGGCTGGAGTGCAGTGGCCCACTCAAGGCCACCACAACTGACCTACTGGGTTCAGACGACCCTTCCACCTCAGCCTTCCAAGTAGCGGGGACTACACGTGTGTGCCACCATGCCCAGCTAATTTTTTGACTTATTGTAGAGGTGAGGTCTCACCAAGTTTCCCAGGCTGGTCTCAAACCCATGGGTCCAAGCAATCCTCTCACCTAGGCCTCCCAAAGTGCTGGGATTATAGGCGAGTCACTGCGCTCAGCCTAAAAATGTTTTTTAATGTGAATATACACATAGAAAAAATCTGGAGACTCAATACAGAACAAATTTAATAAAGCATGTATTACTTTCTTCAAAGATGAGAGGTTATAAGTCATTAAATAAATCACTCAGCAGAATCCATTCACTTACCCTTTCATTCATCTCCTTAGTGAGGATGGGTGAAAAGGACTCAAAAGAAAACTGAACAATACTGAAGGGAAACTCGGGGACTTCTACTTTGGCCTGCTCAAGAACCTGTATAGAAAAGCACAGCCTAGATAAAATAGGAACTTCATTCTCCATTGTGACTCGTAGAGACTAGCCACACTGATATAAACAATAGGTGCCTTTTTACCCATATTAAAAATTAATATGAGCTGGGTGCAGTGGCTCATGCCTGTAATCTCAACTCTTTGGGAGGCGGAAGCAAGAGGATTACCTGAGCCCAGGGTTCGAGACCAGCCTGGGCAACTTGCGAGACCTCGTCTCTACAATAAATTAAAAAATTAGCCAGGCGTAGTGGCATTTGTCTGTGATTCCAGCTACTTGGAAGGCTAAGGTAGAAGATTCGCCTAAGCCCAGCAGGTTGAGGCTGCGGTGGCTGTTTAGTGTGTCACTGTACTCCAGCCTGGGCGACAGTGAGACTCCGACTCAAAAATAAAATACAATAAATAAAAAATAAAAATAAAAAGTAGTATGAGGCTGACTTCCAGGTCTGGAAGAAAAGGGTAATACCACATAGCTTCTCAGAGAAACCACAAAAATCAACAGAAAGAATAAATAAAATCACATGACCCACACCTTCAGTATTCCTAAGAGACAGGGGCTACTACACAATTTTCAAATTACCTATAAGTAAAGAAAGCTTAACTCCCACCTTTGTAAACTGCTGCAAGCCTATGAGTATAGAGAAAGCAAAGGAGAGGAGACGTAATAGATTTGGTGTTAAAAAAAAAAATCAAGTGGCATGGGAGAATTAGATGAAGCATAAACAAAATCACCCCCAGTATTGGGAATCTGCCGGAAGGGGGGGGTATACCTCATCAACAAGGGTACCCGCATAATGAACGTTTGTATACCTAACCCTGAATTGTACCCCACATCTTTAAAATAAAAAAAATTAAAAGAGAAAAAAGCCCCAAATCACCCCCAAAAGAAAAAGTTCAACTAAATGCCAAATAATGAACACAGGTCACAACTTTGACATTTCACAGCATTTGATTACAGGGAAAAGGCATGGCAGCCTCAGAGAAGCAGTGCTTCTGGAGAAGAATCAGATATATAGAGAAGAGGTAGGTGGTGGTACCCTTGGAGACATTGCAGTGAAGAATACCAACACCTCCCAACAATATTATGCATTCCTTTCTTCCCTCATCACCATACCATCCTTCTCAAAAGAAAAAATATTTAAAAACAAAGTAACACCAGCAAGACGGAGGACTAGGAAGCTTCACTTCAGACTTTCACTCTTCTGCAGAGACTGAGTTGACACCAATCAATACATAGATCAGAACATCTTTAAGAGAACTGTAGGGATCAGTTGGGAAGCTATAGCATCTAGACCAGCATAAAATCAAGAAAGGATTCCAGTAAATGGGAAATTCGTGGTGTTGGTGTTCTTATTCGCACCCCTCCTCTATCTCACATAATGGGGTTTAACAAGGAGAAAACTCCCACACCAGAGATCCTCCCTGGGGATGGAACAAGAGTGGACCATGTGTCCAACATTCTGGATCATCTGGGGACTAATGAAGGACTGTTTTCTGTTTTGCCTGACTCAGAGCACTGACAGGACAGGAGGCCTTGTTGGAAGCAACAGAAAACAGATATAATTATCACGGCAAGGTAGAGCTGCAGTTCCACAGGAAGACACCAGGGAAGGCAAGAGATTGTGGGCACTTAAAAGGAGTAGGGACAAGCTGCTTAGAGAACAACTAAAGGCACATGCACAACCCCAAGAAGACAAATCTTCATAATAGGTTTGGGAGGTCATGGAACTTCTAACTAGGATGACTAGTGAAGGTAAAAACAAGAACAACTGGTTGTTTTGTCAAATGCCTAAGCCTCAACAATAACAACAACAACAAATCACAAGACATACAAAGAAACAGGGAAAGCTAGCCCAAGTTTCAGAACTGCAAGATAAACAAGTTCTGAGATTTCTTTCACAACAATGTAAATATACTTAACACTACTGAACTACTTATCACTACCTACACTTAAAAGTGGTAAGATGGCAAATTTTATGATTTTTACCACAATAAGAAGAGGAGGGGGAAAAGCACAAAGAAAACTGCATTAAGGAAGGCAGAACCAACATAAAAAGAGCTCTTGAGTGAAAACCTTGTTCATAAAAATCAATAAAATTAGAAAATAGCAAACCACATTAAACAGCTATAAAAAAAAAAAGAAAAGAAAAAACAAAGTGGAAATCAAACCATTTCAGCCAATGAAAATTCTTTCCTTAAGAAATCAACCACAGGTTGATTTTAAACTGCAAACTAGATGGAATATTAGCAGTCAAGGGATAGGGAAAAAAAAAAACTTTAATGAGAAATACTAAAAACCAAGAATAGAAATGGATAAAAACAGAAAAAATGAAAAAGCAACTGCAAAGTATCAAGAAGGAATAAAGTGACATTTTAATAAAAGGCATTAATGAAAAGCATGAAAAGAATTAGGAGTATAAAATGAAATCAAAAGGAACAGAGATAATGAAAGACAGGCCAAGGAGAGACAACATACATATGTACGTATGTAAGTGAAATCTATAAGGAAGAAAATTAAAACAATGTAACTGAATGAATATTTGAAAATATAATCCAAGAAAACCTTCTGGAAATAAAAAAAAACTAGAATCTATATATTAAAAGGGGCCATTGAGCACTAGGAAAAATTGACTTGGAAGAATCAACTCTGAGACATAGCCTGGTAAAACAATTATACTTTAAAAACAAAGGGGGGGAAATCCTCAGGGCCTCCAGACATATAGTAAAAACAACTTATAAGGCCAAGAAAATACAGCTCTAGTCAAGATGGAATAATAAAGACTAGATTTACCCTTTCTCCTCAAATAACTAAAAAAAATCATTAAAAAATATATGATCAAGAGAATGAGAAGACAAGCCAGACTGGGGGAAAATATTTGCAAAATACTTATCTAATCTGCTTCCAAATATTCAAAGAATTATTCAAACTCATCAATAAGAAAATTAGCAACTCAATTTTAAAAATGGGCAGAAGAGCTGGACACTTCACCAAAGAAGATATACAGACAGAAAATAAGCATATGAAAAAATGTTCCATATTGTATGCCATTAGGGGATTGCAAATTAATACGAGATACTACTACATATCAATTAGAATGGTCACAATCCAAAACACTGATACCACCAAATCCTGTCAAGATTATGGAGCAACAGGAACTCTCATTCACTGCTGGTGGGAATACAAAATCATACAGATACTTTGGAAGACAGTTTGGCAGGTTTTTTTTTTTTTTTTTTGAGTCAGGGTCTTACTCTGTTGCCCCTCAGGCTGATGCAGTGGCACTATCATGGTTTACCGCAGCCTCAACCTCCTAGGCTTAGGTAATCCTTCTGCTCCAGCCTCCTGAGTAGCTGGGACTAGAGGTACATGCCACTACACTGAGCTAATTTTTAAAATTTTTTGTAGCAACAAGGCCTGCTAAGTTGCCTAGACTGGTCTTGAACTCCTGGGCTCAAGCAATCCTTTTGCCTCAGCCTCCAAAATGCTGGGATTATAGGCATAAGCACCATAACCAGGCCAGTTTGGCAGTTTCTTACAAAACTAAATATATTCTTACTGTACAATCTAGCAACTGTGCTCCTTGGTATTTGCCCAAATGTTCTGAAAATTTATGTATACATGGAAATCTGCACGCAGATGTTTATAGCAGCTCTGTCCATAATTGTCAAAACTTGGAAGCAGCCAAGATGTATGTCAGTAGGTAAATGGATAAACTGTGATACATTCAGACAATGTAATATTATTCAATGCTAAAAAGAAATGAGCTATAAAGCAGTGAAAAGACATAGAGGAACCTTAAATGCATATCATTAAGTGAAAGAAGTCAATCTGAAAAGGCTATATATTGTATGATTCCAACTATGTGACATTCTAGAAAAGGCAGTAAAAAGATCAGTGATTGTCCATAAGCAGGGACATTCATCACAGGATTTTTATTTTTATTTTATTTTTATGTTTTTTTGAGTTGGAGTCTCACTCTGTCACCCAAACTGGAGTGCAATGGCTGCTCCCGGCCACTGCAGCCTCAACCTGCTGGTTCTGGCAATCCTTCCACCTCAGCCTTCCAAGTAGCTGGAACTACAGGCGTGTGCTACCACGCCCAGCTAATTTTTGATTTATTGTAGAGATGAGGTCTCGCCAAGTTGCCCAGGCGGGTCTTGAACCCGCGGGCTCGGGCAATCCACTCACCTCGGCCTCCCAAAGCGCTGGGATTACAGGCTAAGATACCGAGCCCGGCCATCACAGAATTTTTAAGTTAGTGAAACTATTCCAGATACTATAATGATGGATATATGTCATTATTCATTTGTCAAAATCCATAGCATCTACAACACCAACAGTGAACCCTAACATAAACTATGGACTTTTGGTGATTATGATGCATCATAGTAAGTTTATCAATCACAACAAATGTAGGTTGTTGATAGTGATAGAGGTTGTGGTGTGGGGGGCAGGAGGTAAATGGGTACTCTGTACTTTCTGTTTAGTTTTACTGTGCATCTAAAACTGCTCTGAAAATTAATGTCTATTAAAAATAATAATAATGCCTACAGAGCCCTTGAGGCCCATGTAAATGATCAGGAAAAAATACATGTGTGTGTGTTTATGTGTGTGCAGGTGTATATATACACACACACACACACACACACACACACACACACACACACACACACGACAACATTTCTCAGAAACCATTCAAACTAGAAAACAATGTAGCGACATCTATAAGCGCTTGAAAAAAAACACCAAATGTCAACTGATACATCTATTTCCAGCCAAAATATCTTATAAACACAAAGGTCAAAAAATGACTGTTGGGCTTGGCACAGTGGCTCATGCCTGTAATCCCAGCACTTTGGGAGGCCAAGGAGAGAGGACTGCCTGAGTCCAGAGGTTTGAGACCAGCCTGGGGAACTTGGGGAGAACTTGTCTCTACAATAAATAAAAAATTATTAGCCGGGTCTGTGGCATGCTCCTATAGATCCAGCTACTTGGAAGGCTGAGGTGGAAGGATCACCTGAGCCCTGCAGGTTGGGGCTGCGATGGCCACTGCACTGCAGCGTGGGTGACAGAGTGAGACTCCGATTCAAAAAAAAGAAAAGAAAAGAAAAGAAATGGAAACACAGGTTATCAATATTTACAGGCTGCAACTAAAGTAGAACTTGGGGAAATTTATAGCTCTAAATCTTACAGCAGAAAATAACAACTCTCAAATCACTTACCTCAGTTGACATTACCCTAGATGTACTAGGAATAGCATTTAGAAAAAGGAAATAATTACAGACATAAGAATTGAAAAAAGAGCCAGGCTTGGTGGCTCAGCCTGTAATCCCATGCTTTGGGAGGCTGAGGTGAGTGGATTGCCTGAGCCCACGGGTTCGAGACCCACCTGGGCAACTAGGTGAGACCTCATCTCTACAATAAATCAAAAATTAGCCAGGCATGGTAGCGTGTGCCTGTAGTTCCAGCTACTTGGAAGGCTGAGGCAGAAGAATCGCTGGAGCCCAGCAGGTCGAGGCTGTGGTGGCCGGGAGCGGCCACTGCACTCCAGTCTGGGTGACAGAGGGAGACTCCAACTCAAAAAAAAAAAAAGAATTGAAAAAGGAAAATTAAAACTATACTACATACATACTGGAGTACTATGCAACTGCAATAAAGAATGAGGATGATTTATATAAACAGATATAGTACGATTTGCAGGATATATTGTTAAGGGCCAAAAAGGCCAACTGCAAGAGTTTATATGATTTGCTACCATCTGTATAAGAAAGAGAAATAAGAATTTATACATACATCTGCATATTATCTTTATTTGAAAAAGAAAGAATAAATCTAAAAACCAAATTATTTATTTACATGAGCTGGGGTTAGAATTGGATGAAAGAGATATGAGAGGGAAGACACTTCTCTGAATATCCTTTTTTGTATAATTTTGCCTTTTGGATGCAATTAATGTTTTAGAGATCTAAAAAATTAAGTTAACAAGGATAAAAGGGGATAAAAAAAACCTAAAACTTAAACAAATGAACCCAACTGCATTTTAAATGCATAATACAACTAACCTGAAGAGGGAAAATTTTATAAAATATTAATATACTCTATACCTTCAGCCTAGGGTGGGGTGGCAGTTAGGGTGAGAGAAGGGTAAAACTGCAAAACAAATTCTAAACTTTCTATGGTGATATGGGTGCATCAATTCTAAAACTAATTTGCATATAGTTTAGGTTTGAGCTGATGTTGGGAGCCAACATTCCCAAGGTAGAAAAAGAGATACAAATATGAAATGAGGGAAAGCAAAGAAGAATCCTGTATGATATGAATGAGGTATTGGCATAGACACATGATTTCTAAAATGTGTTTGTATACATAGATATTTATGTGTGTGTGTGTATATATATATGTGTGTGTATATATATATAGTGTATATATATGTATGTGTGTGTGTATATATATATGTGTATATATATATAGCCATGTATACATGCACATATTTTTCTTAGCTCTGCCTGCTTAAAGGGTGTAGAAGCAAAGATACTCCAGTAGCAATATGTATACCCAGCACTTACATCTTAGTTTCTAACACCAAGATGAGCCTGAATATCTTATACCAGAAAGCAAGAAAATGCTTAATGAAATGATGGGTACAGGTCACAAGGACAGAGAAATCTGCTTGAAGGGACTCCTACTAACTAAATTTGGGAAGTATGAAGACAAAATAACTTAGTATAATCATGAATTATGAACTATTGAAAAAAAACAAGAATCGCCTGGTGTGGTGGCTCAAGCCTATAATCCCAGCACTTTGGGAGGCTGAGATGAGAGGATTGATTGCCTGAGCTCACGGGTTCGAGACCAGTACTCGCAACTTGGTGAGACCTCATTTCTACAATAAATCAAAAAATTAACCAGGTATGGTGGCGCATGTCTGTAGTTCCAGCTACTTGGAAGGTTGAGGTGGAAGAATCGTCTGAACCCAGCAGGTCAAGGCTACGGTGGCCGTGAGCATGCCACAGCACTCCAGCCTAGGTGACAAAATGAGACTCTGACTCAAAGAAAAGAAAAAAAAGAAAAGAACAAAATTCACAAGTCCACACTGGATGAAAGAATAAATTAATTAATGAGGCAAAGGGAAGACTCTTGCCTACTGAATGCTGAGAAACAACTAGTAAATACAGACTAGAGTTGAAAAACCATCATTTTGCTACCATCATAGTAAAGACTTGTTCAGGTAAGTATAATTAAATTTTGCTAAATATGGGAGGAAAAATTTTGATGAAAAGTAGGATATTTGCATTTTCTTAAAGTATCTTCCCACATAGTATTAGAATTAAGAGAAAAAAATAATAACTCTGCAGTAGAGAAAATGAACAACACCTTGACCAAGTAATCAAAATAAACAGCACAAAAGAGGGTAGATAGACAACAAGGGCCTCTGGATGTGACACTCTGAAAAAGACACTCTAATGTGTATTTGGTTAATGGATAATCTGAATCTAATCATAAGGAAACACCACACATTCTCCTTTCCAGAATAAGAAATGTTCTGTTAAAAAAAAAAAGGGAGGAAGCCAGGCTCGGTGGCTCACCCTATAATGCCAGCGCCTTGGGAGGCTGAGGTGAGAGGATTGCCTGAGCCCGCAGGTTCGACACCCGCCTGGGCAACTTGGTGAGACCTCATCTCTACAGTAAATAAAAAAAATTAGCCGGGTGTGGTAGCGTGCACCTGTAGTTCCAGCTACTTGGAAG
>NW_007249238.1:10449-14349 GCF_000164805.1 Carlito syrichta
CGCACTGCAGTCTGGGTGACAGAGTGAGACTCCAACTCAAAAAAAAAAAAAAAAAAAGAGAGAGAGGAGAGGCATGCATTACTCAAAAAAATACCATTGTCATGAAAGACAAAGAAAAGTTGAGAAACTGTCCTAGATTAAAGGAGAAGAAAAAGATATGACAACTAATTTAATTTCTAGCCGGGCTTGGTGGCTCAGCCTGTAATCCCGTGCCTTTGGGAGGCTGAGGTGAGTGGATTGCCTGAGCCCGCAGGTTTAAGACCCACCTGGGCAACTTGGCAGGACCTCATCTCTACAAGAAATCAAAAACTAGCCGGGTGTGGTAGCGCACGCCTGTAGTTTCAGCTACTTGGAAGGCTGAGGCGGAAGGATCACCGGAGCCCAGCAGGTCGAGGCTGCGGTGGCCGGGAGCGGCCACTGCACTCCAGTCTGGGCAACAGAGTGGAACTCCAACTCAAAAAAAAAAAAAAAACAAAAAAATTTCTAATATGGCAAACATTGATAGATCTATGACACACAAACAAAAGGAACCTGAGACTAAAAGGTTATTAGACCTGCTGTAGTGGTTTAGAGTAGAGGCTGGCAAATACCAATGTATATTTTTTGTAAATAAAATTTGAATAGAACTCAGCTGTATCTTTTGTACTGACAAATATTGTCTATGGCTGCTTTGGTACTACAACAGTAAGTTGAGTAGTTGCAATAAAGACAATATGGCCTGTGTAATCCTACAATATTTACTATCTGGTCTTTATAGAAAAAGTTTGCTAACCCCTGGTATGGAGCACAGATAGATTTTGTAATCTGACAGACTTAGGATTCAATTCTGATTCTACTTCTAACTAGCTGTGGGACTTTAGATAAGTTATTAACCTTTTATGACCTCAGAAGGTTAACATATAAAATTGGGATGATAATACATAACTTATAGGGTTGCTGTGAGAATTATATAAGTAATGTATATGAAGCATTTTAAAATAGTATTCTTTTTTTTTTTTTGGAGTTGGAGACTCATTCTGTCACCCAGACTGGAATGCAGTGGCCGCTCCCGGCCACCGCAGCCTCGACCTGCTGGGCTCCAGCGATCCTTCCACCTCAGCCTTCCAAGTAGCTGGAATTACAGGCATGCGCTACCACGTCTGGCTGATTTTTTGATTTATTGTAGAGATGAGGTCTTACCAAGTTACCCAGGTGGGTCTCGAACCCACGGGCTCAGGCTATCCACTCACCTCAGCCTCCCAAGGCACGGGATTACAGGCTGAGCCATCGAGCCTGGCTTAAAACAGTATTCTTAGTAAGAACTCAGTGAATGGCTTCTATTATTATTTCCATGCCCAACGATCTTTTTTAATATCTTTCTACCACCATGACACAAAACACCATTATGGTTGTTGATTATTATTCTTCATGAACTATAATTTATTTCATAATGGAGTTAAGATGGAATGTGTTAAGCAATGCGACAATCTATAGGTTAAAATGCATAATAACAAAGTCTGTCAAAAACTATGTCCTCTTCAATGTCTCCCTTATATGCTGTTCTAAATCTTTACCAATTGAACTTCTGTTGAAATAATAGTATGGGCCGGACTCGGTGGCTCAGCCTATAATCCCAGTGCTTTGGGAGGCTGAGGTGAGTGGATTGCCTGAGCCCGTGGGTTCGAGACCCACCCAGGCAATTTGGCGAGACCTCATCTCTACAATAAATCAAAAATTAGCCGGGCGTGATAGCGCGCGCCTGTAGTTCCAGCTATTGGAAGGCTGAGGCGGAAGGATCGCCAGAGCCCAGCAGGTCGAGGCTGCGGTGGCCGGGAGCAGCCACTGCACTCCAGTCTGGGTGACTGAGGGAGACTCCAACTCAAAAAAAAAAAGAAAAGAAATAATAGTATGTACTCCTACCCCAAGAAAACAAAAATCTACATAGATTTTTTAAAAATAATCATTACAATTATTAGTATCAACTACAATGATCACCACAATATACTCAAAGCACTGTACTAAGAGCTTTATACATAGTCTCTCATTTACCCTTACCAATATCCCAGAAGTGTATATCCCTATATTATAGATTTAAAACTAAAGTTGTTCAGAAAAATTTCCCTAGATTATATAATAGTAGAGCATATATTTAAAAACAGATAAGCCCAACTTCAGAGACAACACTACTACATTATGCTCGTGGTATGGGTCTCAGTTCCAAATACATGCTTGCCTTCAATCACATTCTCATTTTTTTAAAGGTAGATAACAAAGGGAGATTAATAGTCTGCAACTAATGTGATTCCATAATTTTAAAGAAAGGTGAACAAACTGGTCAAAAATCCTAACCTTCTTTGGGCCACACTTAAGGAAATACTGAGCCAATTAAGAGCTATTCTAGCATCTTCTGTGGCAACATGACCAAGCTTGTCTGGACACTGTATATCCTCCCTGAAAAGTTAACACAAAACTGACATACCTGGGAGCATTTTCAGTGACAGACTCTCAACCACCTCAAATGTTCTTGTTACATGTAAAATTTTAGTATTCTGATAATTAGATTTGCATCACAACAATCAAGACACCTTTATTCCAGATAATTGTCAGGCCTTGAGAGAGGCGCTGAAGATACAGAACAATCGGGAATGGCTTTGTCCGCAGTAAACTTACCATCTGGACAAAGGGTTACCCAAGAAAAAGTCTCTAACTTCCCAGTCAGGTCCTTCTCTCATTTCTTAGACGTAACCACTGTTTAAAGTTACCTTCCAGAATTTTTTTTTTTTTTTAGTTGGAGTCTTACTCTGTAACCCAGACTGGAGTGCAGTGGACGCTCCCAGCCACTGCAGCCTCGACCTGCTGGGCTCTGGCAATCCTTCCACCTCAGCCTTACCAAGTAGCTGGAACTACAGGTGCACGCTACCATGCTTGGCTAATTTTTTGATTTACTGTAGAGATGAGGTCTCACCAAGTGCCCAGGCGGGTCTTGAACCCACGGGCTCAGGCTATCCACTCACCTCAGCCTCCCAAAGCGCTGGGATTAAAGGCTGAGCTATCGAGCCCAGGCAGAAATTTTTTATTTGTATACAGGATTTACATGTTCTTTAGGCCTTCCATAGTGGTATTTTAAAAAAAAAACTCAATATATTAATATATTTATGTCTATAATCTATATCATATCAATATCTAGGCATATATAGATCTTACTCTGCATCACCATTTTATTCTTAGTATCCTAGACAGGTTTTCATATTGGTACATACAGATGTATCACATTCTTTTGGACAAAATATTCAATAATACAGATAATCATAATTAATTCAACTAGTCCTTTAGAATATTTCCAGCATTTGGGGGGCTATTTTAAACAATATTACAACGAACACCTTTGTACATGTGTGTTTCTATATAACAGGATAGTATTGGTATGCTATACTACCCTTTATAGGTGTGTAAGTATGTTTTATTTTGAAGTTTTGATTAACTTTTCTGCCCCTTTCTGTCCAGTTCTATCCATCAAGCCTCAGTTGTAAATGTAAACCCCTTTTTTTATTGCCACCATTTCTTCATTTCATAAGAAATGGGAAAAACAATATTTATAACTGAAAAGGGAGAGCAGAGATCCTGAATTTTGCAATATGCATTAAATTAGATTCTATATACTAACTTGTATGCAATTTATTAGGACAATATTATAATATATAAACAAACCTACCCCAAAATAGCTTTGATTAAGAACTTTAGCTTAAATCTTCTGCCCTGCTTTCTGACATAAAGCAAGGATGTATCAATAACACATGGATGTATCATCTGAGGAAGAAAGAGAACAAAATGAGAAGCATCTTATGCTAAAGGAAAAAACAAGTGGGCTGGGGTGGGGCTAGCAGAGCCCAAGATAAGATAAATGTAAGATAATAAATGTAA
>NW_007249238.1:14369-17837 GCF_000164805.1 Carlito syrichta
TGTGTTAAGTGCTAGGAATCAGAAGAAAAGGAAACAAACCTTCTACTTTCTTAGAACTTACATTTTGGTTTCATTACTCACCTTCATTGCTAAGCAAACCATTACTGGTTCACATGAATTGCCTCTCCTCTGGCAGTCATGTCTTCAAATCTAGGCTTTAGGCAGACTGCCTAAGCCCATTGTCATTTTTGGTTCTGATGCTTTCCATGTCATGTGACTAAAAACCCTTTATCAAATTGGAAAGTATTTCACAACCAAAAAGGTTTGAGTGGGGGGGGGAAACAAAGCAAGCATGGGATTTTTCTGTTCTTGACCTGATTTCACATATTCCTGACCCCTAAAGATAAGTCCTGAATTGATGAAATTTAGAGCTTAAGATTAATTTTTTTTTTTTTTTTTGAGTTGGAGTCTCACTCTGTTGCCCAGGCTGGAGTGCAGTGGCTGCTCCCGGCCACCGCAGCCTCGACCTGCTGGGCTCTGCCATTCCTTCCGCTTCAGTCCTCCAAGTAGCCGGAATTACAGGCATGCGCTACCACGCCCGGCTGATTTTTTGATTTATTGTAGAGATGAGGTCTCGCTGCCCAGGCGGGTCTCGAACCCGCGGGCTCAGGCAATCCACTCACCCCAGCCTCCCAAAGGCGCGGGATTACAGGCTGAGCCACCGAGCCCGGTTTACGTAAAGCATTCTAATGCAGTGCCTGGCCCAGTAACTGCTAGCTACTTTTATTATGCCTGTTACTTCAGTGAAGCTTTTCCTGTCTCCCTCCCCTAAATCCCGAATCAATCTCTTTCCATTATCTTTTCTTAGCCGTGCATTTCTACATTCTTGCTTACAGTTGCATATAGGCCTTTTTTTTTTTTTAACAGCCTTCTTCCTTTTTTTTTTTTTTTTTTTTTGAGTTGGAGTCTCACTCTGTCGCCCAGACTGGAGTGCAGTGGCTGCTCCCGGCCACCGCAGCCTCGACCTGCTGGGCTCCGGCGATCCTTCCGCCTCAGCCTTCCAAGTACCTGGAATTACAGGCAGGCGCTACCAGCCTGGCTAACTTTTTGATTTATGGTAGAGGTGAGGTCTCACCCAGTTGCCCAAGCGGGTCTCGAACCCGCGGGCTCAGGCAATCCACTCACCTCAGCCTCCCAGAGTGCTGGGATTACAGGCTGACCCACCGGGCCTGGCTCAGATACTCACTTTTAATGTTCTGAAATCCAAGCCTACAGCATCAGCAGTAAGCAATGCTTTTAATTGCCTCTGTACATCTTTAAGTTTGGTCATCATTGGGTTAAGAATCTTCTTTGTGATTCCTGAAAAGCTTTCAATAAAAAAAGGAGCAATGGACAGCCTGGGATATTAATAAGTTTTCCTCCCTAGGAAGTCAGTTCAAAAAGAATATTTTTAAAAATTATATTTAATATATGTTGTGCCCAAAAGTTGAAAATACAAATAAGAGGAAATTAAAAATTGGTCATAATCCTACCACCCAGAGATAATCACCTTTTACATTTTATTAAATATCCTTTCCTATTTCTGGTACATATATATTAATGTGTGTATTTCTTATAAAAATACAACCACAATACATGAGCTGCTTTATGACATGAGTCTGTCCAAGTTTTCACATCAATAAATCTATTTTAGGACATCCTTTAAATGGTTAGAGTACCCAGCATATAGATATAGCTAATTTTAAATAATACCCTACTTTCAGATATTTATATTCTCATATTTGGAATGTCAATACTGTGAAAAACAATACTTGTATACACATCTTTGCCACGTGATTATTCCCTAAGAATACTGTCTAATCATCAAGTCCGCTTAGCAGGACAGTCTTTATTACTATCAAAGCCTCTTGGTGCCTAAGTAAGCATGAATCCATAGGTGCAACTTCAGTAGATGGAAACAGTAATGTTTCACTAGTTTGTTCTTTGCCTAGTCACTGTATGTACATTCTGAAATTACATGCTAATCTTTGGAAAACCCGATTAACATTTTGAGCTTTAAATTTCTGTTATGGAAAAAAATTAGTTTTGTTTTGGTTTGGGGGGCAAGGCAGATTAAATTCTAGGATCATTTGACTACCAAATGATGATTTCAGATTTTCAGTTGAGGACTTATTAGAAAGCAAATCTCCAACTGCTTGGCAGTTGCAGATAATAATTACTATCTGCCTAGAACAAGAAAGACAATATTCTGCTGACTTATGGTCACAAGAAGATTACAGAACAAGAAGGGCAAGAGCTATATACTGACATTGTGCAATTTCAGTATTAAAATACACTGATGTGATGCCCCAGCTTCTGCTCTGATAATATTTAAGTAGATAAAACTTAACTAAAACAGAAGCTGAGGGCCATTCCTATTAAGCCTTATTCCATTCTAGTCTGACAGTGCTCAGAAGAGCTGAGGGCAAAGTGAAAAATACCTGGTGAGGTAGTCCAGAATCTTGTGGTCAGGTTTGACCAGTTGTTCATCCATAATACAGAAGCCTCCTTTAGCAACCAGTGAGATGCAGGTTAGTTCTCTTCCCTTGGATGTGAGACACTGAAGACCAAGATATAGCCATCTTGCTGAACTGTGGAGGCTATTGCTGCTTCTCACTATTCACAATGTCAACTGCCACCTACTCTAATCTACTGGGGCCTCTGCAGCAATAACACCAACTTTTGCTTACTAGAGGATTCAGCATAAATGAAATTAAAGCTAGGCAGGCTACTGAATGTTACTCTTATGGGAATTAACATATTGCAATTTCTCTGGGAAGGATGTGTTCAAGGAAGATGAATGCAAATAATATTAAACATAATTATATCTAACATTATGGAGTGTGCATTATTCTATTATCATCTAGTGCTATACTAAGCATTGTATATACACCACCTCATAATAACCTTTTGAGGTAGTCTTTATTATTATCCCTACTTCATAGAGGGAGAAGCTAAGGCTGAGAGAGGTTAGGGGGTTTGCAAAAGGTAATGTAGTACAGAAGGTCGAGGCTGCCATGATCTGTGACCATGCCACTGCACTCCAGCATGAGTGATAGAGCAAGACCCCAACTCAGGAAAAAAAAAAGAAAGAAGAAAAAGACATGAATAAACTTCTAGTAATGTACAAAGACCTGATTAAATATAGTAAGTAGTTAGAAAACGTATGTGATATCTGTTCATGTTGAAATACAGATTAGGCTGGGCACGGTGGCTCACGCCTATAATCCCAGCACTTTGGGAGGCCCCAGTGAGAGGATTGCCTAAGTCCCAGGTTCAAGACCAGCCTGGACAACTCAGCTAGACCTCATCTCTCCAATAAATCAAAAACTTAGCCAGGTGTGGTAGCTCACACCTGTAGTTCCAGCTACTTGTAATGCTAAGGCACAAGGATTGCCTGAGCCCAGCAGGTCGAGAGGTTGCAGTGGCTGTGAGCATGCTACTACACTCCAGCCTGGGTGACAGAGTGAGACTCCTACTCAAAAAAAA
>NW_007249238.1:18171-21445 GCF_000164805.1 Carlito syrichta
CACTCACCTCAGCCTCCCAAGGTGCGGGATTACAGGCTGAGCCACCGAGCCCGGCTGGATGCTTCATTTAGACACCTGCATCGAGTGATGGGACGATCAGAACTCATATTCAAGAGACCAATAATTATTTGGAATACATCGATTCAAAATTTGCACAATACTTCACACCAGGCCAGGCAATTTATGCTGATGAATCCATTGTTCAATTTAAAGGGTTAATATAATTTATAACATGCAATTCAGCCGGGCTCGGTGGCTCAGCCGGTAATCCTGCGCCTTTGGGAGGCTGAGGTGAGTGGATTGCCTGAGCCTGCGGGTTCGAGACCCGCCTGGGCAGTGAGACCTCATCTCTACAATAAATCAAAAAATCAGCCGGGCGTGGTAGCGCATGCCTGTAATTCCGGCTACTTGGAAGGCTGAGGCGGAAGGATCGCTGGAGCCCAGCAGGTTGAGGCTGCGGTGGCCGGGAGCGGCCACTGCACTCCAGTCTGGGCGACAGAGTGAGACTCCAACTCAAAAAAAAAAAACCAAACAAACAAACAAACAAACAAACAAACAAAAAACCAAAAACATGCAATCCAAATAAGCCTACCAAATGGGGTATAGACATTTATGCACTAGCTGACTCAAAATCAGTGTATCTTTTTTCAATACTTCAATACCATGGCAGTGTAACATCCAGAAACATCATTTGACCTGATGCGATGTTCGAGTAAGCACCAGAATTCCATTACATTTACATAAAAAGTTGTTGAAAAAAGTTCCTAATGCAGCAAGATACCACATTTACTGGCAGATATTACACTAGCACTGTCCTAGAAGAAGAGCTACTAAAGATGAAATGTCATCTTACTGATACAAAGTCAACCGAAAGGGAATACCAGCATAAATAAAAAAGCAAAGTTTTAAATGAAAAAAATAGTAGCATATAGGAAAAATAATCTTAGCTTCTAGCGTGGAAGGACAAAAGGACTATTACAATTCTCAGCACTTGGAACCATGCAGGAATGAAATCTACGACAAGGACATTACATGGTGGAAATATCATTATCAGTCAAAAAGCCTGAAATGATTCAAATTATATTGCAAATATAAGCAGTGTGGACTGTGTAGATCAATATGCTTCTATATATTGTTTTTTGTGGAAATCTTTAAAATGGTGGAGAAAGAATTCTTCTGAGGACTAGAAATATACATAATTCTCTCCTATACACTGTACCAAGCATCAAAAGAAAAAAGAAAAACGGATGTCCCATTTGAAATTTGTTAAGCTTCTGATCAGTTGAGAAATCATTTTCAGGAATCATGAGTGTTTCCTTCTACGTTGTCTTTGAACAACAGACTGGACAATAAATTACACATTATTAATGTGGGAGGAAGAAAATAAGACACTGCCTGCTCAAACAGAAAAATACCAGGTGAAAGATGTTAAACAAATTACTACTGCACAACATTTATCAATGAACCTGCAATACATAACGGCGACTGTTTCACATGTTACCACACGTTAGAAAAATACAAGATATAAAATCTTGGCCAGGCGCAGTGGCTCAAGTCAGTAATCCCAACACTTTGGGAGGCCAAGGTGAGAGGACTGCCTTAGAATGGGCAATTTGGTGAGACCTCGTCTCTACAATAAATCAAAAAATAAGACGGGCGTGGTAGCACGCACCTATAGTGCCAGCAACTTGGAAGGCTGAAGCGGAAGGATTGCTTGTGCCTAGGAGGTTGAGATTGCGGTGGTCATGAGCGTGCCACTGCATTCCAGTCTGGGCAACAGAGTGAGACTCCAACTCAAAAAAATAAAATAAAATAGATATAAAATTTTGATTTTTTTTTGTCATAAATAAAGTTTCTTAATGTCCAAAATTTCATTATAAGCCAAATATCATTACAATAAAATAATTGTTCCCAACGCTATACTATTTAATATGAAGTGATTCATTTTTCACTATTTTGTTAAAAAAGTGCAATCTAGTTGCTGGTAAGTGATCCGAGATGTTTTCGAGTACAAAGGGTTGAAGTAATTTGTGCTTGTAACAAAAGACTCAGATAATAGAGAACCATAAAATAGATAAAAGACACACAGTAAATTAAAATAAAAGCCACCTGTACAACTCAGAGATAATTACCACTTTCACTTTAGTTTGAAAGGCAACAAAGTATAGTGATCAGTTCAAGCCCTAGAGTCACACTACCTGAGTTCAAATATCATGTTCTATCATCTTGGACTTGTGCCTTAATCTTTCTAAGACTCAGTTTCTTCATTTCTAGAGTAAACATAATTTTAGCTCATGTGTAATATATAGAGGTTAGTGCCTGATGTACCATAAATACTAAGGCGAGATATTATTATTGCCAATTTCCTCCCATGGCCTTAAGCTAATGTGGAGCACTCACTATTAGCCAGATACAATTCTGAACACTTTACATGGGCTACATTATTTGTTCTCATAATTCTTCTTAAGTACTATTACCCCCATTTCACAGATAAAGTATTAGACAAACACTTCAATGACAAAACCAACATTGGACCGCAGGCTTCAAAGCCTAACTCTTTTCATCTCTAAACTAAATTGCCCCCAAGAGATTTTACCATTCATTCTCTTTTGTAAAAAACTCCCTACCCTCTAGCTTAATCTTCAAATATCTTTCTACAGCAGTTAAATATAACAAACATCAATCTTAATACTTGAATAATAGTTCATTATCTAAACTGGCCTAAAAATTTACTGAAAAAAGTCTCTATTGGTGATACTGTTTTGCTTTGTTTTTAAAATTACAAACAACATTATGATGAATATCCTTGTATAAATATCATTGTATACCTGTCTAATCATTTTCTCAGGATAAATTCCCAATAAAAATGAATGTGTATTTTTTTTTTTTTTGAGTTGGAGTCTCACTCTGTCGCCCAGACTGGAGTGCGGGGATACACCCACGTGTATATATAAGTTGCATATATTTGTCTTCTCTTTCTAAAACTGTGACTATGTTGGGTTGTCTAATATTGCTACTTGGTGTTACTTACCGAAACATGTACAGAATGTATATGACGCTTTCCTCATTGCTTGGTGTTTCTTACATATGGCATCAAACTTCATAAATGTACATCTAAAAGGACATAATTCAAAGTGAATTTTCAGCCATGGCAAATTGTATTTGGGTAGGATAAAAGGCCTCATGAGAGTGCCACTTAATTTCTGTCTGCATTAGGCCAAACTTTCAATTAATTGGCTAGGGATGACCCATCGGGAAGTTCTCCCGGACAGAA
>NW_007249238.1:21465-78466 GCF_000164805.1 Carlito syrichta
CAGGCGGGTCTCAAACCCGCGGGCTCAGGCAATCCATTCACCTCAGCCTCCCAAAGGTGCGGGATTACAGGCTGAGCCACCGAGCCTGGCTGAATGTGTATATTTTACATTTTGATAAATATTGTTAACTCCAGAAAAAAGTGAGCCAATTCATTTTTACCACCCAAAACCATATGAGATTGATAAGGTGATCTGAGCCAGAGAGGGGTCTATATGGCACTAAATAACCATGTTTGCTAGGCATGGTATGTCAAAAGCTTGAGTAGGGTGAGGAGGGTGTCCCATAGGGGAAACAGTCCAGAAATATGAGTCCAAGATATCCATGCAGGAGGGTACTCTGGTATGGTGTGTTAAAGCCTGTGCAGCATGAAGAGGTTGTCCATGCAGGGGGAAGAGCAGGGCAGTGATGCCTGGCATCAGATGTCAGAAACTGTTTAGGGTAAAGAGGGCATCAATGTTGAGGAAGTGGCCTGTTGCAGGATTCAAAGCCTGAACAGGGTAAAATGTGTCCATGTGAGAGGGTTGATGGGGATGATAGTAGTGATGAGGGTACTCATAAAAGAAGATGGATGGTGCAAGGTGATGGAGCCAGCGTAGAGTGAGGGAGCCTAAACAGGGAGAAGAAGGGTGAACTATAAAGTATATTGAAGACGCTGGGAGTCAGGCTTCTCACTGTTAGAGAGGGAAGCTACAAATATGAAGACTAGAATAAACCCTACAGTACTGGATTAAGGTGGAGACATTGATGTGAATCCATGGTTTTCAGTATGCATGGATTCAATACTTAAATGTAAGTGTGTGTGTACACACTTTCAACTTACAATATTTTCCTTTTTTTTTTTTTTTTTGAGTTGGAGTCTCACTCTGTCACCCAGGCTAGAGTGCAGTGGCATGCTCACGGCCACCACAGCCTCGACCTGCTGGATTCAGGTGATCCTTCCACCTTAGCCTTCCAAGTAGCTGGAACTACAGGCATGCACCACCACACCCAGCTAATTTTTTGATTTATTATAGAGACAAAATCTCACCAAGTTGCCCAGGCTGTTCTCAAACCCCTGAGCTCAGGCAATCCTCTTGCCTCCACCTCCTAAAGTGCTGGGATTACAGGTGTGAGTCACTGCACCTGGCTCAATTTACAATATTGTCAATGGTGGAATTATCAGGTTGTAATCTTGTCAGTTGAGAAGCATCTGTATTGACATCTCAATAGCAATAAGCACATCTAGTATGCAGATCTTGAGTTTCTAAATGTCATTCCCCACTAGAAAGAACCAGGTATCCTAGGAGAGATAGCAGATTCCAGGGTTGGGGTAAGGAAAGCATATATTAGCCTAGAATACTATCTTTTTTTGTGCCAGAAAGTAGTAAATACTCAAAGAATGATGGAGTCATATCAAAAGAACACAGAAGCTAACTTAATGACAAAAATCTCAGAGATTTAGAGCTCCACAATAAATATAGCAAAATATAACAATGAACAAAATAGGTGGAAGGGAGTTCACAGCGATAAAAAAAACAAATGAATAAACGAAGTGTAATGAGGAAGCATTTGCCACAAAATTACAAAGAGAGTTGGGAGTGGTGGCACATGCCTACAAACCTAGCTACTTGGGAGGCTAAGGAGTGAGGATCACTTGAACCTGGTGTATGAGAGTAGGCTGGGCAACACAGTAAGACCTCATCTCAAAAAAAAAATTTTTTTTTAAGTTACAAAGAGAAAAAGATAACTCTAGACAAGCTTGGCAGTAAGGTCATGAATGTCAAGGAAAGACTGAGAAATTGTTTAGACTGAAGGAGACAATACAACTAAATTTAACACTATTCTAGATTGGATCCTACTGCTTGATTAAACAACTAGAAAAACTTGAATAGAATCTGAGGAGTAGACTGGTAGCAATACATGTTAATATTCTGATTTTGATGGTTATTATGACTATGTAGGTTTGCAGGAAATATACAGTAAAATATCGGGGGAGTGATAATAGAACACTTCAGCAACTTCTTCAAATGTGGGCTGGAGGGAGTTTTTTGTACTGTTCTTGGAACTTTAAGTTTGAGATGGGCAGGGCATGGTGGCTCACACCTGTAACCCCAGCACTATGTAAGGTCAAAGTGGGAGATAGTTTGAGCCCAAGAGTTCAAGATCAGCCTAGACAACATAGAGAGACCTTGTCTCTACAAAAAATAAAAATAAAAAAAACTAGCTAGGCCTGGTGTTAAGCACCTGTAGTGCCCGCTACTCAGAAAAATCACCTGGGCTCAGGTGGTGAAGTTTGCAGTGAGCTATGATTGTGCCACTCCACTTCAGCCCAGCCTGGGAAACAGAGAGAGACCCCAACTGAAAAAAAAAAAAAAAACCCAAAGCATTGGAATCCCATTTTATTTTTAGAGTGATAGAGTCCTGCTCTGTTGCCCAAGCTGGAGTGCAGTGGCGCCATCATAGCTCACGGTGGCCTCCAACTCCTGGGCTCAAGTCATCCTCAAGCCTTAGCCTCCTGAGTAGCTGGGACTACAGGTATGTGCCACCCTGGCTAGTTACTAATTTTTAAAACTTTTTTTGTATAGATGGGGTCTAACTGTGTTATTCAGGCTGAGCTCTTATTCCTGGCCTCAAGCAATCCTCCCCCTTCAGTCTCCCAAAGTGTTGGGGTTACAGGTGTGAGCCACCACACCCAGCTGAAATCCCATTTTAATAAAAATTTGTCCCTGTTCTTAGATCTCCCTCTAACATATAATTTATTTATATCTATTTTTATCATCAGTCTCTATCCACTAGAACATAAGCCTTACTAGAACAGTGATCTTTGCTTATTGACTGATGTACGCCAGGTGCCTAGGTCAGTGCCTGGCACATGGCAGATAATAAAAACTGATGAATGGCTGAAGGGATGAATGACGTATATTTAGCTTTTATTTATTTATTTATTTATTTATTTATTTTCGAGTGGAGTATCACTCTGTCCCTCAGGTTAGAGTGCAGTGGCATGATCACAGCTCACAGAAGCCCCGACCTTCTGGGTTCAGGCCATCCTTCCTCCTCAGTCTCCTGAGTAGCTGGAACTACAAGCACACGCCACCACGCCCAGCTCATTTTTTTTTTTTTTTTTAACTTTCTGTAGAAATGAGGTCTCGCCATGTTGCCCACGCTGGTTTCGAACTCCCGGGCTCGAGCAATCCTCCTGCCGTGGCCTTCCAGAGTATTGGGAGGGAGAGCCAACTTGAGCCTCCTCGCCGGGCCTCCAGCTTCAGATCTTGATTGAGCGGTCAGAATGATGTCCGGCTGTGTGATTCCCCGACTGCGATGTCAACTGCACGAGGGCAGGGGACTGTGTGTTTGGGGCACTGGAATAGCCCTGAACACGGAACAATTCCTGGCACACAGAAGACCTGATAAACACCTGTTCAATAAGCATTCCTAGGACGTGCCAGGTCCCATACCGGCCTTAAGATGCCAGTAATAGCCCTAAGGTAGGAGGAAATGTTGCGGGGAAAACAAATCAGAGACCCTGACGCTGAGGCTGATAAAGCAGGAAGTCGCGTTTATTACTGGAACGCCGGCGTTCGGCCCGGCGGACTCCAGTCGCAAAGGCTGGGCCCCAATCGCAGTCGGGTCTCAGTTTATATAGGTTTTACGTTGGCTTTGGGGGGAAGGGGCTTTTCATGGTGTAAGGTTTTGCTACCACAGTAGGACCTTATCACTCCCGATCCGAGAGGCCAGGGAGTAGGGGGGTGGGGAAGATGGTGGTGAGTCCGGCCGCGATCAGGGGCCCCGAAGGAGGTGAGGCCCCGGGCTCCGCGCTGCTCACCTTGGCCGCGGGCTGCCTCTCCTCGAGCTCCCAAGCGGCTCTCCTCGTCGCAGCCGCCCCGACCGGCTTGCTCCGGCCCGGCCTCCTCTTCCTGCCCTTCCTGGGTTGCCTCCTAGTCCTTTTCCTCTCTGGCTCCATGAAGCGGTGGGGAAAGATCCGCCCACGGCCACATCCCCCGCGGGCCGCGCGTCCTAAGCGGACAGCCGCAAGGACTTGCGCTTTATAATCTCCCTCGGATCCGCTCCTCAACTCACAATTCACAGAGAATCTCCCCGCCCCCCGAAAAGCGAGGGTGAAACGAGCCTCCTGGTCCCGCGGACGAGGCGCCCGCGCCGCACCGCGCCACGATCCGCGTCGGAGGCGGATTCAAAACGGCTCGCCCGCAGGCGAAGACGGAAGGGGGAGCTGCCGGGCGGTTTCTCCGCCTAAAACCACTCCCCACGCCCCCACACGCCGGGACGCGGAAGAGAGGCCCAGCGGAGGGCAGACGCGGCCGTCGCCTCAGCCTCAGCAGCCAACCACGTCTCCTCCTCCGGCGCGCGGGACGTTTAGAACGGGCCGGAAGTAGGGGTCGGGGGCTTCCGGCAGTTGGACTCCGGAGAGCAGGGAGTGTCGGAAATGGCGACAAAGCGGCTGGCGCGGTACGCTAGGGGGTTCTGGGCGGGGGCCGCCCCTGGTCTGGCGCTGGCGTCCGCGGCAAGGCTGGGCAGTTGGGGTCTGCGGTGGCAGCTTCCATTCTCCGCAACCCGGGCGACTGCACTCTTGCCCAGCGGAAGGGCTCCTGCTTGCACCGCGGTCTCGCGCCTCTCGACTGTGTGGCCTTGATCCTGTGTCTTCCCCATTCTAAGCCTGGGGAAGCGACAGGACATGATAGCTCCCTGTAGACTGGCCGGAGGTCTCAGGCAGGCCCCACTGCACCCACCAAACTGTTTCCCATACCACTTCCTCGTGACCCATTAAATTCAAAATATGAATCACGTAAACCGGACAGGCTGTGTGTTTCTAATTTCTAGATGCAGTGTATGTATGAATGAAAGGCGAGGGCTTCACTGATGGGCAGTCATAGGCTGACATACCAAAGCTGCGTTCTTTGGCAGATTACCTAATCAGTTTCCTCGTCCGTAAAATATAGGTAGCAAAAATGTCTACCTCTTACAGGTGTTAGGGTTAAGTGAAGTGATCATCTTAGTTTAGTACCTGGTATGTAGTAAGCCGTCAATAAAAGCTAGTTGTTATTCCCAAATCCTTGCACTTCGCTCTCACTTTTTTTTTGAGTCAGAATCTCACTCTGTTGCCCAGGCTGGAGTGCAGTGACACGCTCACGGCCACGGCAGCCTCGACCTGCTGGGCTCAGGCGATCCTTCTGCCCCAGCCTTCTAAGTTGCCGTAACTACAGGAGTGCATCACAACGCCGGCTTATTATTTGGTTAATTATAGAGAGGCGATCTTGACATGTTGCTCAGGCTAGTCTCGAACACTTGAGTTTAGACAATCCTCTCGCCTCTGCCTCCCAAGGTGCTGGGATTACTGGAGTGAGCCACTGCGCCTGGTCTACTCTCACCTTTCAACAAATGACAACAGGAAGTGGCTTCCTAGTTAAAACTCTACCTACTCATCAAAGTAGTTGTCTCACCTGCACTTAAAACCCGCAGTAAGCTCTTCCCTTTCGTTGGACTGGAACGTATTGTCTTTGGAGATCCTTTATCAAAGATTCCCTTGTTGTGGTTATATATCTTGTTTCTTTACTCAGATTTTTTAAGCCTTAGAACTGTGCTGTACACATAGTAAGGGCTTGGAAAATGCAAAGGCAAAAACAAGCTTGTCAGTAGATTTTTACCTCTATAATCATTTGAGTTCCTCAGTATTACTATGTTAAAAGGAAAACTTTAGACAAATTCAACAGTTTAACTGAACAAAGAACGATTCTTAAATTAGGCAGTTCCCCAACTAGAATACGTACAGAGCAACTCCAGGGCTGCCACTTGGTCAGAGGATTTATGGACAGAAAAAGGAAATGACGTACAAAAACAAGTGAGGTACGGAAACAGCCGGATTGGTTACAGCTTCACCTTTGTCTTATTTGAATACAGTTTCAACAGTTGGCTGCCTATGTTTAGCTGAAACTCAGTGATTGGTACAAGAGTAGGTTGCAGTCTGTTTATACATCCAGTTAGGTGACAGTTCATTATGTGTGGAGAAACCTTTAGGCTAAACTTAAAATATGTATGGAGGAAGCTTTAGTCTAAACTTAATTTGACAACTGTAAAATGGGGGGGGAGGGCAGATAAAATTAGCCTACGTTTGCAAATATATATTTTTGAGGAACCATACAGATAAACCCAAAGTCTAGTTCAATTTCTCCTCAATCACAATACAATAATAACGAAGGTTTTGCCATATGCCCAGTACCATTAGTTTAGTAGCTTATTCAAACATGAGTGTGAATGAGTTTGTTGATCATATTGAATTGCTTCACATTTTTAGGCAACTTGGATTAATTAGAAGAAAGTCAATTACACCAGCAAATGGAAATCTAGAAAGAAGCAAATCCAGTAAGTAGTGTACTTACTTTCTTTACATTTTGTATCATTGTACTTTCAACACTGGTAAAGCTTAAGAACATCATGATCTTTTGCAGAGCAGTTATTTGCCTACTTAATTGTCATTGATTTTGAGTCGACATGCTGGAATGATGGGAAGCGCCACCATAGCCAGGAAATAAGTAAGTCTGGACTGTCAATGGCCAGTGCTAGCACTAGATATAGATATAAACCGCCAAGAATTTAAGAAAACGGAATGATCTGTGATTGGTAGTTTCATATAAAGCCTGTCTTGACAAAAGAACAAAATCCTAAATACCTAAATGTGTCATTATTTAAAATAATTGTTTGAGGATTACATACAGAGCCTCAGTGGCGTAGAAACTGAAAAAAATGCCTTTGCAAAAAAGGAGTGCATTTCAAATTTCATATGATTTTTAGGCTTAATTATATTAAAAGTTCCTTTTAAGTAGACATAATTTCAATATTTTGACTTATTCATTTGCGTAACATTATGTCACACTGCTTTGGTCATTTTAACATATTTTTATTGAAATTGGTTGTTTAATAATGCTATAATAATAGTAATAATAATAGTAATATTTGTTTAAGATAATTACAACATTAACTTAAAAATTATATATTCAAGTATTAATTGCTGATTCTTTCATTTAGTTGAATTTCCAGCAGTATTGCTGAACACATCAACTGGAGATATTGAGTCTGAGTTCCATGCTTATGTTCAGCCTCAGGAACATCCAATTCTTTCAAAATTTTGTATGGAACTGACAGGCATAAAGCAGGTATGATGCAAATTTTAAAATTCAAAAAGGACATAGAAGTTATAACATTTAGAGTTAGAGTTTCTTAGTGTTAGGAAAAATAATGCTCTCTCCAGAAGTCCATTGAAGTCTTTAAAAATTAGAAAAAATAGTGTTATTCTGTATTCTGGATTCAGGACTAAAATTTTTTTTTAAAAAGGAAAGAAAAGTGTTACAAAAATGACAATCAGAGGGTGGTGGGGGACAGAAAAAAGTATAAAAAATTTTAAGTGACAAATTTATTATATGAAATTAAATGACTCAAATTTATCTTTCTGTCAGTCTAGATGTAATGATTGTATTCCTGTGTGATTTTAGAGTTCTTATCAACCTGATTTTTCTTACCTTGGCAAGTTTTAATCATTATTTCTCTCCATGTATTATACATCTTTTCACCAGATAAACTCTTAGCCAGTTAGAACCTCTTCTTTGCTATATGCCCCAACAGTGCCTATCCTATTATAATACACTTGCAATTATGAAATTCAATTGTTGAATTCAGATTTTGTGACTCTCTATTCAGGCTCAAGTTGATGAAGCAGTCCCTCTGAAGATTTGCTTATCTCAGTTCTGTAAATGGATTCATAAGATTCAGCAACAGAAGAACATTACTTTTGCTACTGGGGTTTCAGAGCCTTCTACTTCTGACGTAAAAATATGTGCATTTGTTACTTGGTCAGGTAAAAAAAAATAATACCTGTCAATTACCAAATGGGTGGCCTTACCACTATGTAATTCTTTATTTCTAGTTTTATACTTGCTAACCTTGAATTATACTTTGTTAACTCTCTAGGCCAGGAAAAAACAAATCCAAGTGCCTAGTAGAAGTTAAACCAAAAAAGTAAATTCATTCATATTTTTAAAATTACCATTCTGGAATACTTCAAAATTTAAAGACTAAACTTTTAGAATCCTAGCTGTTTCTCACTTTTCTTCTGAATTCAGGCAAAGCTGATTTAGTAAAAACTCTTATGCTATTTTTCTTAGACTTGAATAAAAAGATTCCTCATTCTGCTCACATCCTTTGCTTTTATGCTTTGACACTTAATAAATGTAGACATTGAGCGTGGTGGCTCATGCCTATAATCCCAGCACTTTGGGAGGCCGAGGTGAGAGGATTGTCTGAGCCCATGGGTTCGAGAGACCAGCCTGGGGAACTTGGTAAGACCGCATCTCTACAATAAATCAAGAAAAATTAGCCTGGTGTGATGGCACATGCCTGTAGTTCCAGCTACTTGAAAGGCTGAGGTTGAAGGATCTCCTGAGCCCAGCAGGTTGAAGCTGTGGTGGCCAGGAGCATGCCACTGCACTCCAGCCTGGACGACAGTGAGACTCCAACTCAAAAATAAAATAAAAAAATAAATAAATGTAAACATTAAGAAAAAAATGGGCTCTTTTATTTTTATTTATTTATTTTGAATTGGAGTCTCACTCTATCACCCAGGCTGGAGTGCAGTGGCACACTCACAGCCACCTCAGCATCGACCAGCTGGGCTCTGGCGATCCTTCTGCCTCAGCCTTCCAAGTAGCCAGAACTAAGGCATGCGTGACCATGTCCGGCTAATTCTTAAAATTTTATCTATTGTAGAGATGATGTCTTGCCAAGTTGTCCAGGCTGGTCTCAAACCTGCGGGCTCAGACAATCCACAGACCTTGGCCTCCCAAAGTACTGAGGTTACAGACTGAGCCACTGAGCCTGGCCTATTTTTATTTTTTTTGAATCAGAGTCTCATTCTATCACCCAGGCTAGAGTGCAGTGGCATGCTCACAGCCACCACAGCCTCAACCTGCTGGGCTCAGGCCATCCTTCCGCCTCAGCCTTCCAAGTAGCTGGAACTACAGGCATGTACCACCATGCCCAGCTAATTTATTTATATTTTTATTTTGATCTATTTTAGAGATGAGGTCTCACCAAGTTGCCCAGATTGGTTTTGAACCCCTGGGCTCAGGCAATCCTCTAGCCTCCACCTCCCAAAGTGCTGGGGTTACAGGCATAAGCCACCACGTCTGACCTAAAAATGGGCTATTTTAAAGTAGTTCTTTTGTATAAATGAAATAGCATTGCCATTGGTAGTCATTGAAAGCAATATTGTGCCATTGATAGCATGGCATTCATAGTTATACTTGGCTTCCAGTTACTATAAAATGTTTGGTTTCTCAATTATGTTATTATTTTCCTAGAATATTTGAAATATAAACCTTGTAATTTAACACCTTACTCATTTCTTTATTTTTTTTTTTGAGCTGGAGTCTCACTTTTGTCGCCCAGGCTGGAGTGCAGTGGCACGCTCACAGCCACCACAGCCTCGACCTGCTAGGCTCAGGTGATCCTTCCACCTCAGCCTTCCGAGTAGCTGGAACTACAGACTCACGCCATCACGTCCAGCTAGTTTTTGGATATATTGTAGAGACAAGGTCTTACCAAGTTGCCCAAGCTAGTCTCAAACCCCAGGCTCAGGCGATCTTCTTGCCTAGGCCTCCCAAAGTGCTGGGATTACAGGCTTGAGCCACTGCGTCCAGCCTCGTTTCTTAAAATAGTCAAGATTTTATTGGGTGCTTGAGAAATCATTTTGAAACTCATTATTAATTTATTTATAGTAAGTTATATAAAGTAAATAATTTTTAGATATTAACAGAGCAATTAAGTTTTACTGTTCTGTTTTATATCATCTTCCAGTATTCTATTTGTAAGGGTGGCAGCATAAGTAAAACATGCTGGCATCATTGACATTGTTCTATTTTAATGTACTTAATACAGACTGGGACTTGGGAGTTTGCCTGGAGTATGAGTGTAAGAGGAAACAGCTGTTAAAACCTGTATTCTTAAATTCTTGGATTGATCTCAGAGCAACTTACAAGGTAATGATCAAAGATGGGGACATAGTCCCTTTCCTTCTGTTGAAAAAATGATTAAAATTTATCCCACACATGGGTGTGGGTTTCTACAAATAAGATATTTTATTTTGAAATGTTCACATAAATGCTGTTCTTAAAGTATTTAACAACGCAACATAAATAAGCATATTTCAAATCTGATAGAACTAAAAATTATGAAAAGTGGTTAATACAGAAACTTTCAAATAGTAATCATTTTTTAAGATATATCTTTTATTTGATTAGCTTTTCTATAGGAGAAAACCAAAAGGACTAAGTGGCGCATTGCAGGAAGTGGGAATAGAATTCTCAGGACGAGAACATTCTGGTTAGTATAAACTAAAAATCATTTTATTATGTAAGTTATTTGACTTTCATTAAGTCTGTTATATTAATTTCATTTTTTGATAATGTCATTAATAAGGGATAACTTTTAGCCCCAAAATGCTGCTAATCTATGCAATTCAAATTGTTTCTATGAACTTTCAAATTGTCACTTTCATAACCATTGTAAGGTGAAGACTGCCATCTAGTGGTTTTCTAGTTTCTAAAAAGAATGAAAAGAATCAGCCAAGTCGAATAGGATTAACTAAGCACCCAGATAATATAGTGGACTAGTGAAAAAAACTGAACAAGACTATTAGACTACTCACGTATCATGATCCCTTCAGATTGTTGGTCACCTTTTTGGGAGCTGTCTAACAATGTTCATATCCTTCTGTGTAAATGTGGGCAGTCTTATCTTTCATTGTTAATACTGCCACATCTTTCCACAAGACCAGTTTATCATGATTAACATTAGTAAGATGGTCATAAAACTAACAATATAATCCAGTTCCTATTTAAGTGGTGGTATTTTTTTGTTAGTATTTCTTTATACTAGTATTACTAAATTCAGTGTTTGATATCTATTTTCTCAGGGTTGGATGATTCTCGGAATACTGCTCTTCTTGCTTGGAAAATGATCAGCGACGGTTGCCTGATGAAAATTACAAGGTCCTTGAAAAAGGTTAGTGGTATCTTACCTTTTTATTCTGTCATCTCCAATTCCAGTAGTAGCCATAGGTTCGTTGAAATGTTGCTTTCATGTGTACAATCATTTATAAATCAATGACATTTTTCTTTTTTGTCATATCATGTAATGTATACTGAAGAAATTATGAAAGCACAGTTTCTAAAACTGTTGGATTTATGGAATCATAGGTTTCCACTGAGAAGAATCACAACATTCTGGCCAGAAATTTGAATACATATCAAGTTGAAGAAACATCTGCCTACGACATTGGCATCCAGTGTCCCAGCATATATGCTAGGAAGCCTGAAAATACGATAAATTTTCATGAAAAAGTTCAAATGAAGTCAGTCTATACAAATTCTCCTATAAAGGCACAGCAGGACCAGTTACAAGTAAAGAGCAATATGAAAGCAGGTCTTCACAATGTCAAAAGTTGCTTATCTCTTTCTAATGCTAAGTCCTCTACTTCTCTGGGCCAGTTGCAGCCTCCACCTTTCTATATGCAGAAACAGAGAAAAAATGAGGATCTTGCGTTGAATACCAAATCTAAGTCTTCAGCAGTTGGTTCAGAATTGGTACTTGTTTCTACCACCCTTTCATCTGTTAATCATGTTTCTGATGTGGAAGTGAGTTCTACGCTTGATTGTTTACCTATGTTGGCTGATTGGGAGGATGTAGTTTTACTGCCAGCATCTCATCTTGAGCAAAATAAAGATTGTACAGTTCCCATTAGTGACTCAGACTTAGATACGTCATTTAATTCTGGAGAAAGATCAACAGTTTTAAAAGAATCAGAAATACTAAGAAGTTATGAAAACTTTGGAGGCACAGAGAAAACTTTTCAAAAATCTGAAACCTCTAAGTCTATTGTGTACAGAAGTCCTCACACTACTATTTATAATGTAAAAGAAGCCAAAGATCCAGGTTCAGATGTTTCTACCTTTAAATTACCTGAACACAAATCAAGTATTTTCAAAAGTGTTAATGGGTCTCATCCTTTAGTTTTGGGGAAACATCCTCTTCTTTTAGGTGGCACTGAAAGGAATCCATCTAGTCCCCCAGCTTTCCCACCAGCAAAAAAACAGACCTTCACTATTCATGAAGAAAAGTCTGCATTATCTGAATGCTCCCCAATAAGAAGTTCTTCCCGGAAGGTTATCCCCTCTATATTAACTTCGACAGTTAACCTACAAGAGCCTTGGAAGAGTGGCAAAATGACACCGCCCTTATGTAAGTGTGGCCGCAGATCAAAGAGACTTGTTGTTTCTAATAATGGACCAAACCATGGAAAAGTCTTTTATTGTTGCCCTATTGGAAAATACCAAGAAAACAGAAAATGTTGTGGTTATTTCAAATGGGAGCAAACACTTCAAAAGGAAAGAGCCAATAGCATAGTTCCATCTCATTCCACAGAAAGACTCACTTTTAGTTCTCCAGAAACAAGTCATATTCAAGACAGAAATTTAAATTTTTTAACTAAAAGTTCTTTGAGACTCAGGCCTTCAATGAGGAATTGATAAACTTTCATGTATGAATCCTAATTGTTCCCTAAATTCCAAAACATGGGTATTCTGGTAACATCTTACACTATTTTATTTATATTTTGTATATTAATATTTGCTGAATTTATCATACTTCTTTTGGTGGTTTTTCTCAAAAAGTCAAAGATTAAGTAGTTTGTAAACTATAATTATTAGGTTACATATGATAAGCAACAGTAGTGTATGATATCCTTTTATAGTCAGACCTTGAGACAAGTTTTAGACAATTTTTAAATTATCTGAACAAAAATGTGACTAGTAAAATTCCTTAATCTATTTTCAGGTAGAAACTTGTACTTTGGGAATTATGGTAAACTTCTGATTATTTTTTCTAAAATCTTTTGTAAATTGTTTAGTCAAAACATTACTTCTGACTCGTATATCATCGTATCAGAAGAATTATACAACCAAAGTTTGAAAAACAATAGTGCAGAGATTTGGTTCAGAAACTGGTTCTATACTATACATTTAAAAATTTCCTAGTAATTGATGACCTTTTTATATTAACAAGTTATAGGAATGTTGGCACTTATGCAGTGGAATTTTCTGAATATTTTATTTCCAAATTGAGCCTCTGATGTAATAACCACAAGATATTTTAAATCAATAGTTTCTAATCACTTCTCCATGTTTTACAGTTTCTGCAGATTTATAGATAGCATGTATTATAAATACCATGTTTCTTTTGTAGATACCATGATAATTAATAGAATGAATTTAAATTGTTTTCCATTCTTTCTTCCTCAGTTCATATCTCTTTATTTTCCCACTGACAGTCTTTGGTAGCTCTTGGATAAATTCTACCTGTTGGTATCAAGGGGAAGAAAATTAGCCCATAAGTTTTCACTTTTAGATAAAACCAATTATATAACAGTTATAATATCAATTTTAGGTGAAAGAATTAGAACACCCATTAGATTGGGTTTCGGTAACAACCAAAAAAGAAGGAGGGAAATTGTTGTGAGGGGATTTTCCTTGATATTTAGTATTTATAAGGGGATACCCAAAAAACCCTTGAATTATCTTTTGAGGACAGACCCTTGTAGTACAGGCTTCCCCCACTGGGTAACTATTCTAGGGACCCATCAGCATCGTGTACCAGTTAGCGTCGTGAGAGGCTGCATTTGGTGTCAGTGAATTTTGAGGGAGAGATTCTTTCAATGTGTTTGCACATTTTATGATAAGTAATTTATAAGCACACCTGCTCACACCACACGGAGTGTTCGGCAGTTTTTTCCCCAAAAAGGCCTGACCTCTGTGCCCCACCCTCCCTATTCACCCAGCCTTGCCCCAAGGGACTCTTTTGCTTCCAGATTTTATTTTATTTTTTATTTTTATTTTTATTTTTTTTTTAGTTGGGGTCTCACTCTGTCACCCAGACTGAAGTGCTCCCAGCCACCGCAGCCTCGACCTGCTGGGCTCTGGCGATCCTTCCGCCTCAGCCTTCCAAGCAGCTGGAACTACAGGCGCGCGCTACCACACCTGGCTCATTTTGATTTTATTGTAGAGATAGGTCTCGCCAAGTTGCCCAGGCGGGTCTCGAACCCGCGGGCTCAGGCAATCCACTCACCTCAGCCTCCCAAAGGCGCAGGATTACAGGCTGAGCCACCGAGCCCGGCTTGTGAGGAACCAAGCTTGTTGCTAGAATTAGTGATTGATATAAAGCAAGACCTGTACTCTTCTCAAGAGTTTTGTTCTGTTTTCTCTGGGCATGGATGTTTCCAGATTTTAAAAGCTCTCAAAGGGAAACCTTTTGCCAGTATGGAAGAGGCGAAACAAAAAATGTCAGAAGCACTAAAAGGCATCAAAACTGACAAGTTAAGAAACTGTTTTGAGCAGTGGAAAAAGCACTTTGGTAGGTGTATTGCATCAAACAGAGTACCTTGAAGGTGACTAAAGTTTAAACATGTAAGAATAAATATATAATTTTTAATAAATAAATTCTGAATTTTGGGGGGGTCTTCCCTCATACTGCAAGTCTAGTAAGCCTAATGACCAAAAAACTAGGTTTTTATTTTAATCTTAAAGCTTCTGATTCTTATCCATATGTCATTAGTTCAGTTTGGAACATCTAGTATAGCATGTTTGAGGAAAGTGTTCATTAAAAAGGAAAAAATAAACAAGCTGAAATTTTCCAGAACATTGAGTAAATATTTATCACAATTAGGATGCCTACCTTTCTGGGATATTTGTAAGGTGCTGTAGTTTTTTTTACATGCTCCTGAATCTCCTTTTTTAGTTGTTCTTGATCATGCAACTTGTAATCAGGATTCAGAACAATGAAAGCCTTGACTACCTAAAATAAATATTTGAAACACCAGGAAGATGAGTTAGTGTATTTTTATGTCTTAAATGTCTTGTTTGCTTTTTCTAACTGAGGGTTTAAGAGCCTAGTAGGTGGGCCAAAGTGTTAGATACAGTTTGATTCCAGCTCTGTGTTTTTAAGCCAACTAGTTGACTACACACCAGCTGATACAGACCAGCCAGCTTCTGGGACTCCTATAACAACCCACACTGGTCCAGCCTAGTTTCTAGGTTCCCATCCTCATTGTGACCCTTATAAACAGTAGTCACACTAAGTTTGCCATAGCTCTGTTCTAGGGAACAGTGCACTGAGACTATACCCTCTATACAAGGCTGTGAATATTCTTTTGTTTTGTTTTGTTTTGTTTTTTGTTTTGTTTTTTGAGTTGGAGTCTCACTCTGTTGCCCAGACTGGAGTGCAGTGGCCGCTCCCGGCCACCACAGCCTCGACCTGCTAGGCTCCGGCGATCCTTCCACCTCAGCCTTCTGAGTAGCCGGAATTACAGGCATGCGCTACCACGCCCGGCTGATTTTTTTTTTTATTTACTGTAGAGATGAGGTCTTGCTGCCCAGGCGGGTCTCAAACCCGCGGGCTCAGGCAATCCACTCACCTCAGCCTCCCAAAGGCGCGGGATTACAGGCTAAGCCACCGAGCCCGGCGGCTGTGAATATTCTAACAGCTGCTTAGCTGTTGCCCTGATCTACTTGCATGGCCCTGAGAAACGAGCAGAAATTGTTGTGGCCTTTAAGTGGTGGAAGACAGGAAAATCTTATTTTATGCTTACAAATCCTGCTCTCCCAAGTTCATCGTTCCTTAAAATGTCTTTTAAGATAGTGCCTAGAGTTTTTGGACCATTAGTGGAGAAGAGAGAAAGGCCATGCCTTATATGTAGCTCTCTTCAACAGTAAATTTGGGGTTCTGTCATGTTCTCTACTGGGATATTGCCAGCACTGCCATTCACTGCCTGTCCCAGAGGCATGAGTCTAGGTGAGTAAAATAGTATGCACCTACAAATCCAGACTACCAATCGAAGTTTGGCCATGGAGTGATCTTCCTTGCAGGCACAGTTCCAGTAGAGTCTCCTGCAACTTTTTTTAATAATGAAATATCCTGCACTCGAGTACTGAAATCTTATTAAGTTCATGGATTCATGTGTCCAGCTTAAAGACTGACAAGATTTCCTATCCACTTTGATCTAGGAGTAGAGATTTGATTGAAAATGAATTATTTGAGGCCGGGCGCGGTAGCTTAAGCCTATAATTCCAGCACTTTGGGAGGCTGAGGCGAGAGGATTGCCTGAGCCCACAGGTTCGAGACCACCCTGGGCAACATGGCGAGACCTCATCTCTACAATTAAAATAAATAGCTGGGCGTGGTAGTGTGTGCCTGTAGTTTCTGCTACTTGGAAAGCTGAGGCGGAAGGACAGCCTGAGTCTAGCAGGTCAAGGCTGCAATGGCCGGAATCGTGCCACTGCATTCCAGCCTGGGTGACAGAGTGAGACTCCAACTCAAAAAAAAAAAAAGAAAATGAATTATTTGAAACATTAAATCCTCAGGCCAGTTATTTGGTGAGAAATGAAGACTTAAAGTATAAACTTTTTATAAATTGAAAATTGTTTATCAGTGGGCAGTTTTATAACATCTTATGAGCCATAATCCATTTTTTTTTTTGAGTTGGAGTGTCACTCTGTCACCCAGGGTGGAGTGCACACAAACGAACATTTTTTTTTGAGTTGGAGTGTCACTCTGTCACCCAGGGTGGAGTGCAGTGGCACATTCATGGCCACCCCAGTGTCAACCTGCTGGGCTCTGGTGATCCGTCTCAGCCTTCCAAGTAGCTGGAACTACAGGTGCGTGCTACTATGCCCAGCTAATTTTTTTTAAAAAATTTATTGTAGAGACAAGGTCTCACCATGTTGCCCAAGCTGGTCTTGAACTCGTGGGCTCAGGCAATTCTATCGCCTCAGCCTCCCAAATTGCTGAAATTATAGACTTGAGCCACCACGCCCAGCCATTGCACATTTCTAATTTACATGTGTCATGGGACAGTTATGCAACCTTGTGTGCATGTAAATCTATGTATGGATATAATTTTATTATCCTATTCATTTCTGACATTTTATTTATTTTTAATTTATTTTTATTTTTTTGAGTTGGAGTCTCATTCTGTCGTCTAGACTGCAGTGAAGTGGCCGCTCCCGGCCACCGCAGCCTCGACCTGCTGGGCTCCGGCGATCCTTCCGCCTCAGCCTTCCGAGTAGCTGGAATTATAGGCGCGTGCTACCTCACCGGCTGATTTTTTGATTTATTATAGAGATGAGGTCTCACCAAGTTACCCAGGTGGGTCTCGAACCCGCGGCCTCAGGCAATCCACTCACCTTGGCCTCCTAAAGCACTGGGATTACAGGCTGAGCTACGGAGCCTGGCTTTTTTTTTGATATTTTATAAAATATATTTGTAGTTATGCTGGCTCTGCTGCTTTAGCAACATTTTTATGAATTTAAAAATTATCTTTGCTATAAGTTAAGTCATTCAAAGGCAAATTTGGGCCAGGCTCAGTGGCTCAGCCTGTAATCCCAGCACTTTAGGAGGCTGAGGCAAATGGATTGTCTGGTTCGAGACTAGCCCAGGCAACTTGGCAAGATCATGTCCCTACAATAAATAAAAAATTAGCCGGGTGTGGTAGCGCACACCTGTAGTTCTAGCTACTTGGAAGGCTGAGGTGGAAGGATCGCCGAGCCCAGCAGACTGACGCTGTGGTGGCCATGAGTGTACCACTGCACTCCAACCTGGGCAACAGAGTGAGATTCCAACTCAAAAAAAAAAAGGTAAATTTTTTAAAAACTGCTATTACTGGTTCACATTTTGATGGCTTCACCTTGGATAAAGTCTCCTTTGCCTTTCTAAAAGTTGTTATGACCAGGGACATTGGCTCAAGCCTGTAATCCCAGCACTTTGGGAGGCCGTGGTGAGAGGATTGCCCTGATCCCAGGGCTTCGAGACCAGCCTGGGAAATTTGTTGAGACCTCGTCTCTACAATAAATCAAAAAATTAGCCAGACATGGCGGTATAGGCCTGTTGTAGTTCCAGTTACTTGGAAGGCTGAGGTAGAAGGATTGCCTGAACCCAGCAGGTTAAGCCAGTAGTAGCCATGAGCGTGCCAATGCACTCCAGCCTGGGCGACAGAGTGAGACTCCAACTCAAAAATAAAAATAAAAATAAAAAGATATTATAACCCATTAGTGAAATATTAAGAGGGAATAATCTAACATTATGGTTAAGAGTATGAACTCTGAAGTCAGACAACCTGGGTTCAAGTCATAGTTTGTTGTGTAATCTTGGGCAAATTAGGTCATCTTTCTGTGCCTCAATTTCTTTTTCTTATTAAATGAATTAACATAGATATAGGGCTTAGAATAATGCCTGGCACGTAGTAATAAAAAATGTTAGCTCTTAGTTGTCGTAGTAGAAGTACAAGGAGTTTTGGGGTTTTTTTCTCAAAACCCATAAGGCTTCAAAATTTCTCTGAAATTCTATGCAAAATCTTGCATTTTCCTGAGGAAAGTCTCTAACTGTGCCATGTAATATGGTAGCCACTAGCCATATGTGGCTATTTCAGTTTAAATTAATTAAAATTAAATAAGATAAAAATTTCTCAAAGTAGCCAAATCTGGCTGTGATATCAGGTGGTACAAATATAGAACATTTCCGTCCTACAGCTGGGTGTGATGGCTCATGCCTGTAATCCCAGTATGTTGGGAGGCTGAGGCAGGAAGATAATTTGAGCCCAGGAGTTTGAGACCAGCCTAGGGAACATAGTGAGACTTCCTCTTTACAAAAAATAAAACAAAAATTAGCTGGGCATTGGCACACGCCTGTAGTCCCAGCTACTTGGGAGGATGCAGCAGAAGGATTGCTTGGGCCCAGAAGGTTGAGGCTTCAATGAGCCATGATTGTGCCACTGTACTTCAAGCTGGACAACAGAGTGAGACGCCCCCAGCTCAAAGAAAAAAAAGAAGAAAGAACATTTTCCATTCTTGCATAAACCCAACAGTAGCCCGTGGCTTTCTTCAAATTCTCAGAGGTATGTGATCCAATAAATTTAAGAACCTAGTGGTCTAGACAAATATTTATCAGCTCTTTATTTCACATTTCAATGTTAAAATAGTATTTAAATTTTCTTTTCAGAAATAACAGTAAGAAAAATTGTCCATTCCTTTATCCCTATTGGAAACCGTCTTTTAAAGAAGGCTCATAGAAAACCCACATTTTAATATCTGTGAAAATATAAATAGGTAAAGTTAAGCCAGAGGCTGAAAATAAATTTTTAAAAGCAAAGTAACCGTGTAAAATTCCTTACAAATATTAAAATGTGAAAACCAACTGAGGAGGCACAAAAATTATCAATATTGTAGTTAAATTAAAGAAATACTCATTTTAAAACTTAATTGCTTTTGGACAGTTTACCAGAGAAAAAAATTCATGAAAACTGTCAAAAATAGTTATAAGTTGCAGCAGTATTGGAAATAGGCAACATTGTGAAAATGCACACAGTAAATTGTAGGACTGTGGTAGATATATAAAAATTATCAGTATTGGGGATATTATCCTCAAGTCTTTATTTTATTTTTTTTTTATCAATTCTTCTGGAAGTTACTACCCAATTAAAGGCTTGGCAGGACCTAATCTGAAGAAGTACCCAAATCAGCTAGACTAGACCTGCCACCAGGAAGAGGAGCCACCTGTAGCATGGAGCACATGGCCATTTTTGTGCACGGATACCTCACTTGAACACCCATCCACATTTTCTACCATGAAATGTTGCACTCCACCAGTGTTGGGAAACTGGCTAAACATTTTTTCTCTCTCTGACTAATCCAAGCCCTATGCCAAGCTGTGAGGTATCATAACCCTTTTATAGATCTTTGCTATATATACTCTATATATCAGGTGATTAGCAAGCCAACTCTGGTCTTCGAGGCTCAGCTACCACCTTGTCTCCCAAGTAAATACCTGTCTAGGTGGATAAAACTGATGATGACTGATGGGAGGGATGAGATGTGGGCGGAACGGAGACATGAAACCATGCAGGTGGTGTGCTGAGCAAAAAGACAAGCAGCTAACCATTATCTGTTACCTCCTCTCAGCTACCTGGAATATACTCTTTCACAGTAAATAGGTGCTTTCATCCTAGCAACTTTACAAACTACCAAACCCCATCTGGTCACTTCCAAAACAACTTTGGACCACCTAGGAAGACTAACAGGATATCCTCTGGCATCAAAGATCACTTAGGAGGATCAGTCCTACCAGCAGATTCCCCTTACTCTACTGCAGCACACATATTTCCCATTCCTCCCTTAAACTCGAGGACCTAATCAACCTGTGAGATTAAATAGCTTCTAACTCGGCCTTGTACCCTGTGTCTCAAGCTCTACGCCTAGAATTTGAGATTAAGAGGCTTGAATACATGGTACAGGAAGTTCTGGATTTGCATTTGACCTCAATGTCATCTCCAAAACTTGATTCAGCATTAGAAGGGATATGGATTGGAGAAATATCTGTGGAAACTCATAGTCCACTTCAGACAAACCCTAAGGGCATGTTATAGATACACAGACAAAACCAAGGAGGCCTTGCCTGGCAAAGGGAGCCTGAAGAGTGGTGTGGGGCTTTGAAGCCCAAACTACCACATGTGCAGCACCAATAGAATTGGGTTTTCAGGACTTCTATGTTTGTTATTCATAGCTTATTTTTTGAAACTTCTACTTATCTACCTACCCAGCTTGCTTATGGTTGTCTCAGTTCCTGCCTCAGACCTTATTTTCACCTCTGAAAATCTGATGCCAGCCCATCCTCCTTAATTACACTGGGAATCCTGTTGGCTTCCAGACCTTCTGGGCAACAACTTGATCCTATTCAGCAGATCTCTGGTGTGGCCCTGGGTTATTGGTATTCACACTATCTTTGTCCCAAGCCTCCACAGAAAGGATCCAAATTCTTTCTAATATATATTTTTTAGTCTTATTCTGAAGCAGTTTTTTTCTGCTTAGCATATGAGTGGCGATTCCCCCAAACAACAATTAAATTTTGGAGGGCTAGCCTCTTATGGTACATGCTTCCCCTGTGAAATAAATGTTCTAAAAACCCATTGGATCGGTATACCAGCTAGCATTATTGTGATAAGCTGCATTTGACTTCAGTGATTTTTTTTTTCTTTCTTTCTTTTTTTTTTTGAGTTGGAGTCTTACTCCGTCACCCAGACTGGAGTGCAGTGGCCGCTTCCGGCCACTGCAGCCTCGACCTGCTGAGCTCCGGTGATCCTTCCGCCTCAGCCTTCTGAGAAGCCGGAACTACAGGCATACGGTACCACACCCAGCTGATTTTTTGATCTTTATTGTAGAGATGAGGTCTCGCTGCCCAGGTGGGTCTCGAACCCGCGGGCTCAGGCAATCCACTCACTTCAGCCTCCCAAAGGCGCGGGATTACAGGCTGAGCCACCGAGCCCAGCCTTTCTTTTTTTAAAAATAGCTTTAGGGGTTACAGATGTGAGTTAGTTTGCTTAAGATAGTGTTCTCCAATTCCATTCAAGTTGCTGAAAAATACATTATTTTATTCTTTTTGATAACTGAATAGTATTTCATAGTGTATTTATACCACATTTTCATTCTTAATTGATCACTTGATGGGCATTTAGGTTGGATTCTACATCTTTGCAATTGTGATTTGTGCTGCAATGAACATACAGATTCCGGTGTCTTTTTAATATAACAGCCTCTGTTCTTTAGGATAGATACCTAGTAGTGGGATTGCTGGATCAAGTGGTAGATCTATTTCTTCTTATTTGAGGCTCGCAGGGGCTGACATAGGCACTGCAGGGTTCCCTTGGTTATATATAGCCTTGGTGTAGTAAGTTTCTCAGTTGCCAGCAGTGGCAGTACTGTGCTGGGTATCTGCACTGGCTCATGGCGTCCAGAGTGACTGGACTAGTTTGGAAAGTGATGTTAGCTGGGGTCTGGGGTCCATTATATCCGATATGGTAGGCTGTACTGTTGACCTCTGGTCAGGAGATGTCACTTGTGGGAGAAAGCCAGCTAAGATGGTGACTATGGGGTTTCTCCTTGGGGTATGTTGCTCCAAGGAAGTGCCCAGCCAGTTTAGGCCAAGGGTGGGGCTCCGGGGATTTCCCAAGTTCTCTGTTTTGGGCCTTTGAGAGGAGTGCAGGGGAATGGAGCTGAGCACCCTGCAAGTATGCATTCTTGACTATGCCATTGGGATCAGAAGGAAGTCCCAGGCCACTGGAGTAAACTGTTGTGCAGGACAGGCACAGAAAAGATATGGCAACACTTCCCACCCAGCCCCTGCCTTGGCCTCAGGCAATCTGCAATCTGAATGTCAAGGTGCAGTCAGCCTCAAGGCCTCAGATGTTCTCAGGCAATCTGCCCAGCCAGGAACTGTCTGTACCCACCGAGTTTGCCACTGGGGCCTGTCCCCTTCCAGGCCTGCTAGAAAGCAGCCATGCCACCACAAGGATTGAGTTCCTGGGAAATAGCATCTGGTGCTGCTCAGGCTTTCCTTTTTTCCTGTACCACTCCAAAGCAGAGCAGAGAACTGTGGGTAAGGCAGTTTCCCATGAGTTTCCCAAAAGGCTCAGGGGGCCCTGCAAGTTTGAGAAGGAGCACAGAACTCCCTTTACTCAGGCTTCACTCAGGCTGTGGTGGACTGTGGTGGACTGTGGTGGGGCAGGCGACAGTCTGGCCACTTCCAGTACAGGTCGATGAATTTTTTTCTTATTTGCACTAAATGGTTATTATTACTCCTTTGGAGAGTTGTGGGCATGCTGTGGTCCTGTTCCTTTCTGGATGCTGAGGAAACTCTCTGTCTTGGTTTACTCTATAGGAGAAACTTACTCTAGCTGCCTCATGTTGGGGATCTTAATCCTCTCTCTTATTAGTGAATTTTTTTTTTGAGATTATTTTCAGTGTGCTTGCCAATTTCATGAGGGGTTATATATAAGCACACCTGTCCATACCATGCTGAGTGTTCAGCAGTTTTTTATTTGTTTGTTTGTTTGTTTTTTTGATTCTCACTCTGTCACCCAGGCTGGAGTACAGTGGCACACTTATGGCCACCGTGGACTCAACCTGCTGTGCTCAGGCAATCCTTCCACCTCAGCCTTCCAAGTAGCTGGAACTAGAGGCACCTGCCACCACACCCAGCTGAGTTTTTGATTTATTGTAGAGATGAGATCTTGCCAAGTTGCCTAGACTACTCTTGGACCCGTGGGCTCAGGCAATCCTCTCACCTTGGCCTCCCAAAGTGCTGGGATTATAGTGTGTTTTGCCCAGCCTTGTTCAGCAGTTTTTGACCAAAAATGGCATGACCCTTGTGTCCCACCCTCCCTATTTACCCAATCTCATCCCCGAGCAACTTTTTTTCTTTCCCAGGATAAAAAAAGTCCTTAAAGGGCAATGTTTTGTGGAAGAAGTGAAACAAAACAGAAGAAACACTAAAACTCATCAACATTGCGAGCTCAAAAATGATTTGAGCAGTGGAAAAAGCATATTGATAGGTTTATTGCATCAGATGGAAAGTACTTTGAAGGTGATTGAAACTTGAACATGTAAGAATAAAAACACAATTTTTAATAAATGAATTCTGGGTTTTTTGGCATCCCCCCATTTCTATCTGACTTGTGTTTAGTAAATGAATTTCTATCTGGCTTGTATGTTTAGTAAATGAATCGTTTGGGTAATTCTGTTTCAATGAACTACTATTTAAAAATATGTATTAGGTTGCCAACAATTTACAAAGTTGAGATGAATTAGTTCTTTTACCTCTCCTCTGATGGGGTCTGGGCTGCTGACAACAGCTGACTCAGCAACTGAAGGGTGCTCAGTCAGGGCACTTTCAACCTCAAATGGTCCAATTCGGTAACTGGGAAGACATATGGAAGGAATTTATAAAGGTGAGCAGTATTGTTCACTCCATAAGGCTGATGATCAGTTAGCACAGACATATGCACAGAGGGAAAAGAAAATTACCCAGAGGATAATATGATGTCATCTGATCTTGCAACAAACCAGAAATATCCATCTTCATCCATATACCCTCTGTCTCCTGTGATATAGAAATTGCCTCGTATAGTTGAAGCTGTTTTTGAAGGATTATCCTGCAAAACAAATAAATTTTGTTAATATTATTGTAACTCTATCTCTTCTTGCCAGTTGAATTTTTAAATGTTGAAAGAAAAGGAAAAGTTTGGCTCCTTTGAGAAGCCTTAGAAAGAAAAGCCAGAGTGAAATAAGGATGAAATTCTAACATGAAGCTAACCCAACAGAAGAAAGGCAAACTACAGTTACAAAGACTAGACATGCTTCCGGCTTGAGAATTCTCTTAGACAGATGACAAAGTAAATATTGCAGGAGCTCAGGGGAATAGGCTAAATGAAATCTTTTGCTAATTGATTAATATCTCTTTTTTTTGTTGTTTTTTGAGTTAGAGTCTCACTCTGTTACCCAGACTGGAGTGCAGTGGCCGCTCCCGGCCACTGCAGCCTCGACCTGCTAGGCTCCGGCGATTCCGCCTCAGCCTTCCAAGTAGCTGGAACTACAGGCATGTGCTACCACACCCGGCTAAATTTTTGATTTATTGTAGAGATGAGGTTTCGCCAAGTTCCCCAGGTGGCTCTCGAACCTGTGGGCTCAAGCAATCCACTCACCTCGGCCTCCCAAAGCACTGGGATTACAGGCTGAGCCACCGAGCCAGGCCAATTGACTAATACCTAATGCTGGTAGGAAAAGAAAAAAGTGAGTACTCAGCTAGAAGAAAGCACCAACACTGTATAATTCAAAGAGGAGACAGTTTTGTTTGTTTTTTGTTTTGTTTTGTTTTATTTTATACAAAACACGATTGGTTCTGTAACTCTGGCATAAGAAAAATGAGTAAAATATTGTTACGTTAAAGTTCACTGGCAAGTAGAATCTGGGCCTTTTATTATTCTGGTACAGACTTTGCTCTAATTTGTATACTGTGATTAGAGATTAAAATATGCTTGCAAAGCCGGGGTCAGTGCCTCAGCCTGTAATCCCACGTCTTTGGGAGGCTGAGGAGAGTGGATTGCCTGAGCCTGCGGGTTCGAGATCTGCCTGGGCAGGAAGACCTCATCTCTACAATAAATCAAAAAATCAGCTGGGCGTGGTAGCGCATGCCTGTAATTCTGGCTACTCGGAAGGCTGAGGCGGAAGGATCGCCGGAGCCCAGCAGGTTGAGGCTGCAGTGACTGGGAGCCGCCACTGCACTCCAGTCTGGGCGACAGAGTAAGACTCCAACTCAAAAAGAAATAATAATAAATAAATAAATAAATAAAAATGCTTGCAAACAATAAGCAGCTAGGAAAGTCTCTAGTGAAAGAAATGTTCTTATTCCTACTACTCCATTCCCTGTACCTCTTATTCCTCCCAAGAGGGGACAGCACTAATCAGATTTCAGAAAAATGAGAGGGTGTTTGACAATAGAAAGGATTAGTGAATAGTAAGAGGCTGTCTTGCCGGGTGCAGAGACTCATGCCTATAATTCCAGCACTTTGGGGAGGCCAAAGTGAGAGGATTGCCTGAGCCCATGGGTTTGACACCAGCCTGAGCAACTTGGTGATACAATAAATAAATAAATAAATAAATAAATAAATAAATAAATAAATAAAATAGCTGGGTGTGGTGGTGTGTGCCTGTAATTCCAGCTACTTGGAAAGCTGAGGCAGAAGGCTCGCCTGAGACCAGCTGGTCGAGGCTGTGGTTGCCGTGAGTGTGCCACTGCACTCCAGCCTGGGCAACAGAGTGAGACTTTGACTCAAAAAAAAAAAAAAAAAAAAAAAATGTGGTAGTGCACGCCTGTAGTTCCAGCTACTTGGAAGGCTGAGGCGGAAGGATCGCCAGAGCCCAGCAGGTCGAGGCTGCGGTTGCCGAGAGCAGCCACTGCACTCCAGTCTGGGCGACAGAGTGGGACTCCAACTCAAAAAACAAAAAACAAAAAAAAACACATAGGTCCAAATACCTATCCTAAGTGTGTTTTGTCAAATACAGATGGTTACCAAACATTTTTGAGAAATAAATAGAAAATAAAAGAGTATTAAATAGGTTGCTTACTACATAATGAGTAAAGAGGCCAAACGGTCGCTTAGGTAGAACTCGAATGCCAATATCTCCTTCTTGTCCAGGAGTTAGAACATTGCCATTTACATCTAAAATCTGACATAAAACATAATGTTTTATTTAAGGGAATTTTTATGTCATGCCGCATCTCAACTTTGCATGTCTTTTTGCTTTAAGAATGCAGACTTCAAAAACATTTTAAGAATACTTTAAATTCCTAAGATATATTGATATAAATTCTTATTGCATAAAATGTTATCAAATGTGGGTTACCAAACTATGAAAACAGAATGTAAATTTTCTTAGATTCTACCATCCAGCAATAATCACATTTTAGTAATACTCTTTGAGACAATGTAGGCATAGGAAAAAATAGGATTGCTTTATGATATACTGTTTTCAACCTGCTATTATCATTTATCAATATATCTCGATTATCTTTTCCTCTCAATAAATAAATAAATATTTTTATTACTGGTTTTCAAACTAATTAGCCATGGAACATACAAAACCGTACTTCAGAAGCCCAGTGTAAGTAAATGGGAAAAGGGGAATGTTCTCTGGTTGAGACAATTGTGTATAAGCCAAAGCCTTGCTTTCTTACCCTCTTTCCAATCCTCATCATTCCCTTAGGTACCTAATAATAGTTAGCATGTATTAAGTACTTATTGCATGCTAAGTAATAAATGCTAAACCTTTTTTTTTTTTTTGAGTGCAGTGGCATGCTCACGGCCATCTCAACCTCAACCTGCTGGGCTCAGGCTATCTTTCCACCTCAGCCTTCCAAGTAACTGGAACTATGGGTGTGTGCTACCATGCCCAGCTGACTTTTTGATTTATTGTAGAGATGAGGTCTCAAGGTCGCATCAAGTTACTCAGGCTGGTCTCAAACCCCTGAGCTCAGGCAATCTTCTTGCCTCGGCCTCCCAAAGTGCTGGGATTACAGGCTTAAGCCATCACCCCCAGCAATGCTAAAGCATCTTTACAGGTGCCAAAGTGCTTTACAGGTACTTAATTCTTCTGTTTGTTTGTTTTGAGTCAGAGTCTTACTCTGTTGCCCAGGCTGGAGTGCAGTGGCATGCGCACAGCCACTGTAGCCTTGACCTGTTGGGCTCAGGCGATCCTTCTGCCTCAATCTTCCAAGTAGCTGGAACTATAGATATGTGCCACCACACCGGGCTAATTTTTGTAATTTATTGTAGAGACGAGTTCTTGCCAGGTTGCCCAGGCTGGTCTCGAACCCATGGGCTCAGGCAATCTTCTAGCCTCAGCTTCCCAAAGTGCTGGGATTATAGGCATGAGTCACTGTGCCTGGCTTTTTTTCTTTTAATGTTTCTTCTCACTACTTCTATAATTCTTATACAGTCCTATATGGTTAGAACTATTACTATGCCCATTTTGCATATGAAGAAACTGAGGTGCAGAGAGTTTAAGTAACACAGTATATGATCAAGCTGGGAATCAAATCTCAGCAATCACACTCCAGATGCTATGCCATTACTTTCCTTTGTGCAATGTCTCTAGGGAATTCAATCCAATTTTTAAAAATTCAGATAGCATTTCTTAGGTTGATTGCTATTTTATATATCAGATTTTGCTCTAAATGACTTTTACTTGTTTCTAAGTATCAAAACTCTATTCTGCTTTTACATATATCTACCAGCTACCTTCAAACCTAGGTGTGGCCTGCATGGAGGATAAGTATAATACTTATCTGGCACTTTCTATCAATAGTTCTTTCTCCAACTAAGGTAACCAATGAACTATTGTTAAGCCTCTTTGCAGAATGTAATTAGGAATCTTCTACCATTTTTTTCTTAGAAAAGCTTTTCAAAGGAGGAGAAAGTGAGGGAGAGGTGAATAATAATAACAGCACCTATCTTTTGAACCTTTATTATGTGCCAAACACTCTGATATGCTCTTCAAAGATATCTCATTTAATCTTCACAAGAAACCTATAAAATCAATTCTGTTATTAGGGTTGGTAACCACCTAGAACTGAGGTGGTGAGGGGAGGCAATTTCTTGTATATTACCTTCAATGCCAAAACCTAAGACAAGTTGGTCATCCTAGACTCCATTTTTAAAATCAGGCAACTGAAGCTTAGAAAGCTTTAGCAGCTTACCCAAAGACAGTTAGTGGACAGCAGAGATATACTTGAACCACTAGGCAATTCTGTCTTTAGATAAGTTTCCCATAACAAGGTTAAAGTGAGGGTAAGGACCCAGCATCTGATTTGTTCAATAAACAGTTAAAATAGCAGTCAGGCTTATCTAAACTCTTTCAAACTCATCAGATCGTAAGAATTACCTGGGTGTGCTTGTTGAAAATACAAATTTCAAATTTCCACCCCAAATCTATTGAATCAGACTCTCCTACGAAGGGACCTGAAAATTAGTATTTTTAACAGATACCCATATGATTTTTATGATCAGATAAACATGGGAAACATTGATCTAAGAGCTTTCTCCTTTGTTAACTCTTTTTTTGTTTGTGTTGTTTTTTTTGCTGCTGTTGCTTTTTCTTATATACAAATGGTCCCCAATTTAAGACCATTGACTTATGATTTTCCAACTTTACAATGGAGTGAAAGTGATAACCATTCAGTAGAAACTCTCCTCTCATGATACTGGGCAGCAGCAGAAAGCAGCAGCTCCCAGTCAGTCACACATCTCTAACTCAGGGTGTATTCAACTTACAATGGGTTTATTGCGACATGAACCATTATAAGTCAAGGAGTGTCTTGTGTTAGTGTAAATTTCTTTGGCTATACCCTGCTTTGAATCTGGGTTGATCTGAGAACAATTTTAACCCTGTACAAAGTATGCTGATGGGGAAATAGAATGTTCCTGGGCATCAGGTGATAGTAATGACAGCAGATACAGAGAACCTGGAAATAGCCAGGCAGCATGGGGGGTGCAAAGAGGGAGAGTGCTGCAGCCGCTGTAAACTGTAGCTCCCTTTGGCCTAGTGGACATCTTTAGGAGGTCTTGACCTCTGACTCCTGAAAGGGCAGTATTGAATTGTGATAAGAGTACAGATATTGGAGCCAGACTGCTTGGGATTGAATCCCAACTCTAGCAGCTACTAGCTGCGTTACCTCAGGTGAATTCCTTAACCTCTTTGGGTCTCATTTTTAAAATGGTTCTAATGTTAGTATGTCTCTCACAGTTTCTTTCTGAGAATTAAGTGGGTTAATATTTATTAAATGCTTATTAGAACTGCAGGGTACAATATAGGTATTTGCAAATGAATAGAGATCAATAAGATAACATTTCTTTTTTTTTTTTTTTTTTAGTTCGAGTCTCACTTTGTCGTCTAGGCTGGAGTGCAGTGGCACGCTACTCACAGCTACCGCAGCCTCTACCTGCTTCAATCCTTCTGCCTCTGCCTTCTAAGTTGCTGGAACTACAGGTGTGTGCAACCATGCCCAGCTTTTTTTTTCTTGATTTATTGTAGAGATGAGGTCTTACCAAGTTGTTCAGACTAGTCTCGAACCCCTGGACTCAGGCAACCCTCTCACCTTGGCCTCCCAATGTGCTGGGATTATAGGCGTGAGCCACCATGCCCAGCCATAAGCTAACATTTCTAACCCATTTTCATTTTTGCATGGAAATGAAAGTATCATGGAAGTAACATGGAATCATCACCAAAATGAGGAGAGTGTATATGGGGGAGGGAGGTAGGTGGCAAACAGTTTGGATTATTAAACATTCTCCTGGAAAAGGATATGCAAACCTTAACATCAAAAGCAGGAGAAGGCTTTCCCATTGAACCAGGCTTAATTTTCATTCCTTTAAAATTTCCACAGATGAGCACCTAGTTAAAAAGAAGAAGAAAAGAAAGATAGCATTACAAGTTACTTAAAATGTATTCATTCATCCAACAGGCATTTATTCAACAAATATTTATTGAGAACTTACTATGACCTAGGCTAAAAATAAAACAAAGTTTCTGCTCTCATGGAGTATAGTGATAAACAATATATAAATACATATACAGGTATATAATATAGTTATAACACAAAATTATAATTACTAAAATATCCATAGTTATTATATTAACATTTGTACTTATATTAGAATAATACTTTTTGTATTAATAAAGGTTTCAATTTATGTTATTATTTTATTTTTGATATGTTAATTTTTGACCAGGAGATATATTCTATGGCTCATAAATTGTAGCACTATAAAAAGACACACTGTAAAAAAAAATTTTCAACCTTTCTCTTGTCTTTTTCATCTTACCCCTACCCTCTTCTATATGATAATCACTTTTGTTTTTATTTTTTTAATTTTTCTCTAGAATTTCTTCTTATTCTCATCTCTATTAGCTCTTTAAAAAAAATCCTTCTAGAATATGCTTGCAAGGAGTTGTCCAGCAAACTCAACATTTCAAAGAACAAGGAGCTCAGTGGTTTCCATTCTGAGGCAGCACTAAGAAAGTTCCCTAACATATGAGGGGAAAATCTTCCTGTCAGTAGATCCAGTATTAATTCATTTACAAAAATATTGTAATGCCCTCACCCTGATCAGTTACTAGTGGTTTTTCAATGAATAGCTATTTAAACACTGTAAACTGTTTTAGAGCTTTTTTGCAACTAGCTTCCCTCAAGCTTTGGCTTTCTTTTTTTAAAAAATGTTTTCTAAATCACTCCACTCCTTCCCTATCCCTCAAACAATCATAAAGATACAATAGACACTTTGGTTTTTATTCATCTACTAAACGGAGTCCAGCCCTGTCTTTTTAGTGAGGTCAGGTACCGTTTCAGTCTGTCCATATCCTTCATAGATATCCAGGCCCGTCTTGTTTCTCCATTGTTCAGTCACTTCAGGGTTGATTGGTTCCCCAGCACTCACGCAGTGCTTTAAGCTTTTGAACTTACATCTTCTCAGAAAGCAAATAAGTTAGATTTAGGAGGAAAAATGGAGAGAAGTTGACACTGGGATTATTTCTAATGAATTTCAGTATTAGTTTCTTCCTGGTTCTTCTCCCCAGTACAAAATAAAGCTTTCTAACATTATAAAATGACACCCCAAATTCCCTTTTTCTTCTTTTCTCCCTTTTGGAGGAGGGAGAGAAGAATTTGTTGCAAAGAAAAGCCATTCCATCCTTAGGGAAGGTTCTTCATAATACTACTTTAAATCAGCAATAACAAGTTTTCCAATTGTTTGGTTAAACTTGTCTGTGGCATATTTATATAATGGAATACTATATAGTTGTAAAAAAAGAATGAGGGAGCTCTTGGTTAGTGCTGTCCAAGAGAACTTTTTGTCATGGTGGAAGTATTCTATAATTTGTGTTACCCACTACAGTATACACTATCACTATATGAATATTGTGCAGTTGAAACATGGCTAGTAAAACTGAGGAACTGATTTTTAAATTTTATCTGATTAAAATATTTGTATTTTAAATAACTGTATGTGACTAGTGGCTACTATATTGGATTGCACAGTGCCAGAGTATATTGCTAGAAAAAAAAGTAAAGTGCAGAACTGTGTGCATATGTGCATATTTTTCTACCATTTGTGTTTATAATGTGAGGGGAGGGGATATATTCATATTGGTTTGTGTATTTTTAGGGAAAATAGACAAGAAACTGTAAACATAGGTTGCTTCCATGGAGGAGAACTGGGTGGCTTGCGGGCAAGGTTTGGAGCAAGACTTTTAACTATTTTTATATACCTATTGAATTTTATGGCATAGGAACTATTTCCCTTTCAAAAATTACTAAAATCAATGTGATATTGTGATAAAAATAAGAAATATATAAAGGTTGAGTATCCCTGGTCTGAAAATCTGAAATCCGAAATGCTCCAAAATCTGAAACGTTTTCAGCATTGACATGATGTTTAAAGAAAATGCTCATTGAAGCATTTTAGACTTCAAATTTTTGCATTAGTGATGCTCAGTCAGTATAATGCTGAGGACTAAACTCTGACCTTTTAAATTTCTTTTGACTTTTTTGCTCTCAGTACTTGAGAAAGGGAAAAAAAATAATGATAATTTCCCTTGCCAAATTCCTAACAAAGGGGGGTGAGGCAATGATTTTTTTTTTAAATTAACCCTCCGTATTCAGTGTGGTTTTCTTTCCAGACTGACTCTGGCATAATATTACGTAACAGACGAAGAAGGAAAATTAAAGTATTGTATGACCCTGTAAAGCTGTCTCTTGGGGAGTCCAGGAGTCCCCCAAGGGGACCTGTTCTCTCTGATGTCTGCCACCTATGAGGCTTCATCTACATATCAAGAAACTTGACTCCCTCATTATATTCCAAGCCATCTATTTCCTATACTGATATCAAAATTCCTTAGATAAGAGCCTGACTCCTGTTACTAGTTGCCAAGCAGGAAATCTTTGAATCCACCCATAACTAGCAAGTCCCTGCTTGGCAATTTCTTGCCTTCCTAGGCTGAACCAGTGGAAATCTCACATGTGTTGATTTATGGTTTTCTATAACTTCTGTTTTCCTAAAATGTATATAACAAAGCTGCAATTCAATCACCACGGGCACATGTTTTCAGGACCTCCTTGGACAGGTGTTATGGGCCTTAGATCACTCACATTTGACTCAGAATAAGCCATCTTAAGTATTTTAGAGTTTGGCATCTTTCACCAACAGTGCAAGTATTCTGAGGCAAAACAAAACAAAAACTAAAATCCAAAATACTTCTGGTCTTAAGCATTTCTGACTTGGTCCTGGCTTCCTGGAATAGAGCTTCTAAAGCCTTTGTAAATTTTTAACTGATGGGATACTAGAAACATCTTTTGTTCTAACATTTGGTCTTTGATCGTAGTTCTTGACACAGAACTCCTAAATTTCTTGAGATGTCCTACATGATAGAATCATCTTGTGTTCTAATGCAACAACTCTCAATGGGTCTCCTGGATAGAAGTTGGTCACCAATAAGACTAAGCCATGATCAGAAGCTTGGGACTTTTAGCCCCACCTCTCATCTTTCAGGAAGGGGAGAGGAGCTGGAAATTGAGTTAATAATCAACCATGCCTATGTGATGAAACCTCCAAAGTAATCCCAGAAGTGTGAGATTTAGAGATCTCTACAGTCCAGGAAGGTAGTATACCTGAATTCCACTGGGTAGAACCTCCTGAACTTGGGACCCTTATGGACCTTACCCCATATATCTCTTCATCTGGTTCTTCATCTGTAACTTTTGTCATATCCTTTATAATAAACCAGTAAATGTAAGTGTTTTCCTTATTTCTGTGTGCCATCATAGCAAATTATTGAACCCAAGGAGAGTCGTGGGTGCCTTTGATTTTTGTCCAATTAGTCAGAAGCACAGATGACAACCTGAACTTTGGGGAGCATTTTTATGGGACTGAGCCCTTAACCTGTAGGATATGATGCGAACTCTAGGTAGATAGTGTCAGAATTGAATTAAACTGTAGGTCACCCAACTGATGTTGGAGAATTGGTCCGTGTTGGGGGGAAGAATCCCTCACATCTAGAAACTAGGAGTATTGAATGTTGTGAGTACAGAAAACTGGTTTTTTTTCTTTTTCTTTTCAGATTACCAATGTACCTTTTCAAATGGAATCAACAATAGATTAAAACATATGCATTCACTTTTCTTTTCTTTTTTTTTTTTTGAGTTGAAGTCTTATTTTGTCACCCAGGCTGGAGTGCAGTGGCATGCTCACAGTCACTGCAACCTCGACCTGCTGGGCTCGGGTGATCTTCCGCTTCAGCCTTCCAAGAAGCTGGAACTACAGGCATGCGCCATCATGCCCGGCTAATTTTTCTTGATTTATTGAGAGATGAGGTCTCACCAAGTTGCCCACGCTGATCTCGAACCCATGGGCTCAGGCGATCCTCTTACCTCAGCCTCCCAAAGAGCTGGGATTATAGGCATGATTATAGGCCACGCACAGCCACATTCACGTTTCTGTTTGCTGGGATAAAGTTCCAAATTTGAGCAACTTCGCTACTTCCTCAGCTCAGGTAACAGCCATCATTCAAAAGATTAGCCCATAACCACTGAGCTTAGAGCTATAGGCATGGCTGAACCCTCTCTTTCTTCTCCTTGCTTAGGAAAGCCTTCCTTGGACACAATAATGATCACTTACAAAATATAAAACAAGAAAGGAGAAGGTGGAAGAGGAAGAGATTGCTAAATTTTGTACATTCTAGTCTGAAGCTATGCTTTCCAGCAGAAAGAGCTTTTGTTTTATGACTTCCTCTTCTCCCCTTCCCCCACTAAATGCCTATTTATCAACATTTCTTACCTGGTCATATCATTCTGTACAAGCATTCGGTATGCAGTTGGTGCTGAACAGAAAACTGTGATGGGAAACTTGGAGAGTGTCTGCAATTTAGAAAAAGCAAACTCATGGTCTTACAACAGGTTTAATAAGTGCTTAAATGTCTTTGGTAGACACAGTGCAATTTAAACATTATTTTAATGTAAATATACCTATGCCTTTTCTCTGCACAGTCATCCCTCAGTGTCCACAGGAGACTGCTTTAAGGAGCCCACATAGATACCAAAATCTGAGGATGCTTATGTCCTTTTTATAAAATGGTATGGGGTATTTGCATAACCTATGCATATTCTCCTGTATACTTCAAATAATCTCTAGATTACTTATAATACCAAATACAATGTAAATGCTATGTAATAGTTGTTATATGATCTTTTTTATCTGTATATTATGAGGGGGGACCAAAAAAAAAAACCCTGGAATTATCTTTTGGAGGGTGGACCCCTTATAGTATACACAGAATTTGTTCCTTTGGGTCAAACAGTCAACAAAGTTTTTATCTGGAAGTTTAGAGAAGGTTGTATCACAATTTGTGGAAGAAATGCCCTGAGTTGTGGCAAACACGTAACTAGTTCTTCCACCATGACAACACACCTGCCCACACCAGGCTGAGTGTTCAGCAGTTTTTGACCCAAAACATCATGACCCCCATGCCCCACCCTTCCTCCTATTTACCCATCTTGCCCCAAGTGACTTTTTTTCTTTAATCCCCTGGATGAAAAAAGTCCTCAAAAGGAAACATTGTACTGATGTGGGAAGAGGTGAAAGGAAAAACAGTAGAAGCACTCAAAGGCATCAAAATTGAGGAGTTCAAAAACTGTTTTGAGCAGTGGAAAAAGTGTCTCTATAGGTGTATTGTATCAAATGGAGAGTTCTTGAGGGTGACTGAAGTTAAACATGTAAGGAAAAAATAGAATTTTTTTTTTTAAATTAAGAAAGGTAGATTTGTTAAAGGAAAGATACGTTGTGAAGGGCACAATGGGCAGCACAACAGTGAGAGTGTCTGCTGTCTACTGCAATACACAATTTTTGATAAATAAATTCTGGGGTTTTTGGGGGGCCTCCCCTCGTACTGTATTTGTAAGTTTGTATTATTTGGGTTTTTCGTTTTGTTTTGTTTTTTGAGTTGAAGTCTCACTCTGTCACCCAGGCTGGAGTGCAGTGGCACACTCACAGTCATCACAGCCTCGACCTGCTGGGCTCAGGTCACCTCAGCCTTTCACCTCATCCTTCTAAGTAGCTGGAACTACAGGCATGCACCACCGTGCCTGGCTAATTTTTATTTATTTATTGTAGAGATGAGGTCTCACCAAGTTGCTCGGACTGGTCTCAAACCTGTGGGCTCAGGTAATCCTCTCACCTTGGCCTCCCAAAGTGCTGGGATTACAGGCATAAGTCACTGTGCTCAGCCTGTATTATTTTTATTGTTATTTTTGTCCCCCGAATATTTTCAGTGTGCTGTTGGTTGAAAGCAAGGATGCGGATCTGTATATATGGAGAGGGCTGACTCTATATCATAGGTAGGCATCTTGACTTTCTGGATAGGACATGTCTTAAATCATATTGTCTACTCTAATTTCCACAAGTTATTTTATTCACCAGTTCTGTCGTTCTGTCAGTGATGCTGCTAATGCATTTCTACATGCTGACCTTCCGTGCTCTGTCTTACTTGCAAGATGGAAGTTGGCTCGAAACGGGGCAAATAGTGTGCAAATACGCATGCTCCCTGGATCCATGGAGAAAAAACACTACTCCATGCAGATTTTGCCCAGCCCGTGTCTGCAGTATTCCACATCATATCCGAGGATGTCAAATCTAGCCAGAACCTGGGAAAACAAAAAATAGCCCTGATGAAAACAGATTTAAAAGACCAGTACATAAATAGTCATCTTTGCAGTTTTGACACTTGAAGCTGCAGCTCTGTGGAAGTACCTTGCGTTTACAGATAATCCTAAACCGAAACTGCTGTGGGTGTGTCCGGTCATCTTAGGAGATCCACTTGTTCCACTAGTAAAGAAAATGGCCATCATCTCATTGTGTTTTGTCTCCACACAGGTGTGGTTGTCACTGGCATGTCTGTGAAGGAAAAACTACAGTGATTCTGCATGTTCAATGCAGCATCATAGACTTACCAATGAAAAGGAGTCAAGAAACAATCTGCTTGGAATTCTTCATCTCGTGTATCAGACCTTAGCGGCTTAGATTGAATTACAAGGTAAAAGCCATCTCTTTCTGACTGCATCTTTTTAGGTGCTTTCTAGAATCAAACTGAATGTTGCCTCAGTAGCCCGTTTAAAAATAGCTGATCTCAAAGCTTTTTACTATACGAAAGAGAAGAATTGAAACATTTAAAAAACTTATCATACCTTCAGCAGAGTGAGGAGTCTGTGACCTTGTAATCATGGATATATGAATAATTTCCCCCTTCTCCTCCACTGTGGATGCTTTAAAATATGGTTTTTAAAATGAGTAGTTTAATATAATACTTGTTAATACAAGTAGTGGATGATGGCAGGGGTTGGCAAACTATAGCCCACTGGCCTCCTTTTCTGTAAATACAATTTTGTTGTTCATTCATTGATATATTATCTGTGGTTATTTTCACACTATAATGGCAGACTTGAGTAGTTGTGACAGAGATTGGCCTGTAAAGCCTTAAATATTCGCTATTTGTCCCTTTTATAGAAGACGTTTACCAATCCCTGGAAGAATGTTTTTTATGTTTCCCAAGGGAGGGTTTGTGTGGTTCTGAATATAGTAACAATAAGACTAAAGATCTAAGCATCCATCTAACTGGAAGAAAGGATTCCAGTTAAAGAGAAATAGTTTCAAAGAATAATTGGATACTTTAGGGCAGCTGAAAGGAGGTCAACTCTGCATGCATGCATATTAGGTGTCTAAGAAGCATACAGATGTATCTGGGAGCATTGGACTGAGAATCAACAGAAATATTCAGTTCATGAGAAATATAGAAAAACAGTTTTTAAGGCCTAACAAAGTTAAATAGTGTTCAGTTTATGATTTCAAAATTATCTTAATTAAAAATAGTGAGTACCTATAGCTGTGTTCCTGTCACTTCCATCACAGATACAGTTGCCCTCAAAACCTAAGGCAGTGTTATCATACTGATCTTTTACTACTAGAGGCAGTATATATAGCAGTTAGGAGTGTGGTCTCAGAAGCCATAGTGTCTGGGTTTGAAACCCAGCTCTGCCAGATACCAGCATTTGATCTTTTTTATCTATATAATTTTTGTACCTACTCCCTACGTCATTATGAGATTTAAAAGAGTTAATATCGCTAAGGTGCTTGAAACAGTTTCTGGCAAATAATCAATTCCATATAAATGTTTATTACAGTTATAATGTAATTTTTATTAAAATAGTACTTGGCCTTTGGTAAGAACTCAACCAATGATAGCTATTTTAAAGGAAGTAGGAACAAGTCCAAAGTTGCAAGCATGCTCCCAAATCCTTGAGCAAAGTTAGGAAGCTTATTCTAGAGAAAGATATTGCTTCCAGCCTAATTCTAAGATATAACCAGTACCTGACAAGGGTTCCAAGTAACTTTTTGAAGCACCCTATATAGGGCTTAAACATCAGTGTAATTCAGTTTTATAATTGAACCCATTAACATTAAGTTAACATTCTTCTTATCTTAACCTGACAGAGTGTTGCTGTCAGCAAGGGAATGATATAACCAACACAGAAGGACTGACTGTAATCAGTTTCCCTGAGAGAGGATAACTGCTCTTTAGTGATGCTGTAATGCACTTCTAACATTTCCCTGCAAAAATGAAGGACTTATTCACTATGCCTCCCAGGGACAGCCCATATCCAATTACTCCACCAATGTGGGAATATAAAGGCCAGGACCTCTTGCTTTAGCTGGGAACAGCTTTGAGGAGCTGTCCAAACTTCAGAGGTCCCGATAGGTTGGCTAAGAGCTTTCTAGGGAATACATTGCAAATACAAATTTTTCCTCTGTCTGATTCCATATCCACTTCCTTCACAAGTGTTGATCCCAAGAGAACTTTTTATACACCGGTCTCCATCTCAGGGGATCCCAACCTACAAAAATCACTCTGAGCTCCTTCCTACCTCAGAGCTTACCATTATTAGTGTAGCAATAATCAGTAGTTATTCCCTCTGCCTATAGTTTTAATTTGCATTTTTCTAATTACTACTGAGTTGAGTATCTTTTTATTGCTGTCTTTCTTTTTGAGAAGCTGTTCTATAGCAATTATGGCTACTCACTTTATCATCTCCTTGAGGTTGCCCCATCCCTCTCTGGAGTTCTGAGACACAATCAGCTTGGAGTGCAGATTTTCACATTTGGATGCAATAGCATCTACTGCTGGGGCTAAAGCATCATTTGTGATAATGCACTTTGCTTTTGAAGACTGTAGTCTGTAGAGTATGTCTTTTTGGGTCAGTTGAGTGGTTCCTGGAATTAAAACTGTCCCTAAAGGAGCAGAAAAGAAACAATATTTAGAAGATAGGTTGTTCTTTATCATGTTAATTAGAGTAGTGTAGATAGTGCAAATACATTCTATATTTCTCAAAACGAGTTAGTCAGTTTAACAGGAAAGGTATCTATTTGCCTTACTTCCATTAATCTGCTCTTGGCTTTCTTATTTTTATTTTTATTTTTTTTGTGTTGGAGTCTCATTCTGTCGCCCAGACTGGAGTGCAGTGGCCGCTCCCAGCCACTGCAACCTCAACCTGCTGGGCTCCGGCGATCCTTCCGCCTCAGCCTTACAAGTAGCCGGAATTACAGGCATGCGCTACCATGCCTGGCTGATTTTTTTTTATTTATTGCAGAGATGAGGTCTTGCTGCCTCTTGCCTTTCAAGGGATCTCAGAGTCCATGACCCTTTTGACCTGAAATGAAAGGACGTTAAATGCTATATAATTATTCTTTATTTGAGAACCATCCATAACATTGAGCCTGAAGAGGGTTTTGTTTTGTTTTGTTTTGTTTTAGAGATGAGGTCTCACTATATTGCCCAAGCTGGTCTCGAACTTCAGGACTCAAGCAATCCTCCCATCTCAGCCTTCCAAAGTGCTGGGATTGTAGGCATGAGCCCCTGTGCCCGGCCTGAAGAGGGTTTTAATTGAAAAGTAAGGTAACCCAACATTTAATGAGTATTTGAATGCCAAGTTTTAACTAATTTAGCTCCCGCCAAAACAAATGCATAACACAAAAGCTATGAATAATTTGCCTAAGATTGCCTACTGAGCTCTGCAGCCTGACTCCAGAGCTATATACTTGACTACTTCAGTCTATTACTTCTTAAAATGTATATGGTTGTTTTATGGTTCCTTTCCAAAGGGAAGAGTTGAAGCATACATCTTTGCTGTGGTTCTACTCCTGCCTGCTGTATATTACACTGTAAGATAGCTGTGCAGTTTCCTGGAGCCAGACACTCTACTTTCATGAGCTTTTAAAATGGAGATTATAATGATACTACTTCCATCATAGGATTATTAAAGGAGTAAATGAGTTAAAACACATAAAGAATTTAGAACAGTACTCAGTTATTTTCTCAAAGGATGAATAGACTTTCAAGACTATATATATATATCTGTTTCTTGGGTTCTACCAGTTTTAAGTCCCAGAAAATCAAGAGAGGGGTGAAAAGTATTTATTTCATAATAGTTTTTACTCTTTCCAGGTGACACAACAGACAAGGAAAATTGAGGAACACAAGTCTGCCATTCCTGGATTCTTTTTTTTTTTTTTTTTGAGTTAGAGTCTCACTGTGTCGCTCAGACTGGAGTGCAGCGGCCACTCCTGGCCACCACAGCCTCGACCTTCTGGGCTCCGGCGATCCTTCCGCCTCAGTCTTCCAAATAGCTGGAACTACAGGTGCGTGCTATCACGCCCGGCTAGTTTTTGATTTATTGTAGAGATGAGGTCTCGCCAAGTTGCCCAGGTGGGTCTTGAAGCTGCGGGCTCAGGCAATCCGCTCACCTCGGCCTCCCAAAGCGCGGCATTACCGGCTGAGCCACCGAGCCCGGCCCATTCTTGGATTCTTGACACTGGATCATCTTTTCATTTTGGGAAGGACCAGTCTCTCCAGCGGGGTTCTAGGACACAGTTCTTCAGAAGAGCTTTCCTTTCCAATCAGGGTAACATAACAATTTTTATAAGGCTGTAACTCTAAGATTATTCTTTAAAGATGTTCCACTTAGGGATAAAGAATTAGCCTAGCATGACCTACCACTTTTACATAACTTAAATGCACTCTGTAACAATAAGCCCTCTACCAGCATTTTATGCCCAAAAGAAGCACTTCATTTAAACACATTATCCTTGAATAGTTAATTTCTGCCAATACATAACTTATATAATATATTTAAAGAAACTGTTAACAGTGATCAAATTTGCCTATTAAAATTACTTTCTGCCTAAATTAATCATCCCAGAAAGCATTACATAGTTTCTTGCCAGGGGGCAAACTTTAAATAAAAACTTTAAATAAAAATAATCTTCCTGTATTGCTCTGAAGTGATACCCTAGTTGATTATAAATGCAATGGATTCACTTATTCATTCATGTATTTTAAAATATTTATATAACTTATTGTAAAACATTTAATGAATTAAAATTTTATCAAATTGTATTACTCTGAGGAAGCACTTTTTGAAATGCTAAGGATACAGTAGAGAACAGGATGAATGTTAAGTTCCTGCCTTCCTGGATCTTACATTGTAGTTGGGGCAGACAATAAGCATATATACAGCATTAAGTGATGATAAGTGCTATTTAAAAGGCTAGAGAGTCTGGGTGCAAAGGCGCATGCCTATAATCTCAACACTTTGGGAGGCCAAGGTGAGAGGATTGCCTGAGCCCACAGGTTCAAGACCAGCCTGGGCAACTTGGCGAGACCTCATCTCTACAATAAATAAAAAAATCAGCTGGGCGTGGTAGCACGCACCAGTAGTTCCAGCTATGTGGAAGACTGAGGCTGAAGGATCGCCTGAGCCCAGTAGGTCAAGCTTGTGGTGGCTGTGAGTGTGCCATTGCACTCCACCCTGGACAATAGAGTGAGACTCCAACTCAAAAAAAAAAAAAAAAGGCTAGAGAATGACCATATAAAGTGGAGATGATAGAGAAACCGTTTGAGATAGGGTGGTCAGGGATGCCTCTCTGAGAAGGATTAATATTTATATTTAAGTTTCATATAAAAAGAAAAAAGTTCAAAACATCCAGAAATAAAATGTCCATTTCTGCTTCCCACTTGTTTCTTTTTGTTTGTTTGTTTTTGCATAATCACATGGGGATTAGCACATGATGCTGAAACCATAAGGGAAAGGCCTAAGGAAAGCACTGTGGAACAGCAGTGGACCCACCATGGGCTGGCCACCTGGGCTCCAAAGGTCTTATTTTGCCTATTTCTCTGATCAAGTGTAACCGTAGCCAAGGTTCAGACTATCTCTGGACCTTACTTTCCTTATCTATAAATTAAGTGGAAGAATTAGTTCCTTGCCATTCAGAGGCTGTTCTGCATCGGCACCATCTGGAAGCTCATTGAAATTATAGCCTCAAGTCTCACTAAGGCTTATAAGGTCAGAATCTGCACTTTAACAAGATCCTGAAGTGATTCATATGCACATAAAAGTTTGAGATGAAATGAACTAGATGACTTTTAAGAACGATTTCTATTTTGAAATTTTATGAAAATTTGAGAAAATGCTGGAGAGTACATTGGAATCCAATACTGACTTGCTGCATAACCTTGTGCAATAGCCTTGATGTTCCTCCTCCCATCTAAAAAATTTTGGCTTCCCCATTTACAAAATGAGCCTCCTCCTTCCTAATCATAAGGCTATTGTGAATATAAAATGAGTAAATTAGCAAATGTTTATTTTGAAGTCATAGTGACAACAGAGAAACTTCCTAAAGATCTGTGACTGAGCTTGTATGCTACACTAGCTTTTAGTGGTAAATATTTAAAGTCAGGAACCAATTCATTGGGATTAACACTTTTTAATACATACTAAAATATTTGTTGTAATGGGATTTGGCCTATAATACATAGAAAATGATTTGAAAATTAAACTATGGTGTTAAAATTTGTTCTTGGCACTGGGAGCTATAGGACAGATTTCTCTGAGAACTTGGCAATAAAATAAATAGCCTTCCAAGAGCTAAACTACAAATTCAACATAAAATAAATCAGAGCAGCCTGGGCTTGGTGGCTCAGCCTGTAATCCCAGCACTTTAGGAGGTCGAGGCGAGTGGATTGCCTGAACCCACAGGTTCGAGACCAGCCTGGGCAACTTGGCAAGCCCTCATCTCTATAATAAATAAAAAATTAGCCAGATGTGGTGGTGCATACCTGTAGTGCCAGCTACTTAGAAGGCTGAGGTGGAAGAATCGCTGGAGCCCAGCAGGTTGATGCTGGGGTGGCCATGAGTGTGCCACTGCACTCCAGCCTAGGAGACAGCATGAGACTCCAATTCAAAACAAACAAAAAAATAGATCAAAACAGAGATATGCAAAATCTCTGTAAATAGACATAGTGATTCACTGAGTATCACGGCTAAACTGTAGCCTGATATATGATATATTAACATGCAATTGGTCTCAGAAGGGGTATTGCAACCACAGAACATAGAAAAAGGAGATTTACTGGAGGAAACTCTGACAGTACCCATCTCATCCAAACCTGTAAAGGGAGGAAGTCTCTGCTAGGGGAATTTTATATGTTATGGTCTTCTGGATGAGGTAGCCTCTATCCAGTAACCACATTTACACTGCTGGTTTTTATTCTCTCAAACCTGCAAGTTGTTTCCTGCCCCAAGGCCTTTGCACATGCTTTTTCATTAGACTAGAAGTCACCCATCACCCACACCTTCTCCCACTGAAGAAGATTCATCCTTCAGGTCTCAGCTTAAATATCCCCCTGACTTTATCTCAGTCTATAGTGGTACCTCTCTTATACACTAATGGCTCGTGTACTATGTCCTTCATAGCACTCATCACACTTACCAAACTATGTGTTCATTTAACTCAAGACTCTCTCCCACTAGACTTTAACCCCTTACAACTCCTGAAAATACAGGTGCCCAGTAAACACTTGTTGCATGAAGAATTGGTTGGGTATAGAGGGATGGGTGGATGGATATAGAGAACTACAGAAGATGGGTATAGAAGACTTCCAAATCCTGGTGCAAATAAATTGAATTATTGACATCACTCATCCTGAACCCATATTCATCAGCCAAGCTTTTGGCTAAATTTTGTCTTTTCATGTAGGTCTCTTAACAGGGAGAGGAGGGATACTCATGGCAGAGTTTTTTGGCCCTTCATGCAAACAAATACATTTACAATATCATTTTATCCATCCATATTGTAAATGTAGCCCCGCCCACCCAAGACTTAGAGCTCTACTCTACAAGCACTGACATAAGGAAGCTTCTGACCTACTAGACAATTGGTCAGAACTGCTCTGTTCACCAGGGTCTTGTCATTTTTGACACCTTCAGTAAGACGGGTACACTTCCTCCAACTCAGTGGTTCTCACACCCGAACATGCTTCAGAATACCTGGAAGGCTTGTTAAAACACAGATTTATGTCCCCCATGAGAGTGCCTCCCTCCCCCACTCAGTTTTGGATTCAGCAGATCTTGGGGAAGGGGGCTAGAGAATTTACATTTCTGACAAATTTCCAGTGAAGCTGCTCCAGGGTACACTTTGAGAATTACACTTTAGCGTTACTTCTCTACAGTGCTATGTACCTTTCCTTTTTTGAAAACATATTAAAATTCATCCCAACTACTCTACCATTTAGTAATGCATTCCCCTCAACATTTTAAAATTCCTCAAAAGCCACTGTCCAATTATACTCTTTAAAACTGCAAAATATACCAAACATGCAACAGAGTGTATGCAATATATACGTAGTTTCCTTTAGAAAATATGAAAATAAGCATCATGTACTATGCAGTTCAAGAAACAGAATTTAACAATATGTTTGAAGCCCTGTGTGCGTTGCCTTAAATCCCTCTCTCTACCCCAGTCCAGACCCCAGGTAGCCATTATCCAGAATGTTGTGTTAATCATTTCTTTGCCTTTCTTTATCTTTTAATCATGTCTGTATATAATCCTAAGTAATATATGAACAACTGAAGTTGTATTCAATCAGGACTTCAATTAGCTAATGCTCATTAAGGGGGGAATTATTAGGAAATCAAATAATTATGAGTTTGTTTCTAATTCTGCCATGAAAGCTAGTATTGTTTATACATTGGATTTACTACTCATTTCTTCCTTCTCATTTTTCCTTGTAAGAAAATCTGCCTTTTTTTCTGCCCACAGCCTCAGTAACCATGCTTGTATCAGATGAAGCTGCCTCTGACCATGTCTGATTGGCCTATTTCAAGTTGTGCCCATCAAATTCCGACTCAAATACTTGATTTAAGAGACTGAGTAGATTAATGGATGGTTCATACATGGTTAGGGCCAGAGGCATCTGTGTGGCAAACCAAAGCCATGCACCAGCCAAATGCAGGGGAACAGAAAAGCCATGCACTAACAGAGAGAAGGAGTTAAAGGAGCAGACACACAAGAAAGACAAAGACAAAAGGCCCTGGGGCTTTAGAGCAAAAGTAGAGAAAGAAACTGCCAGCTGAGTACCCTCTTCCCTTTGAAGCCTAATTGTTCTTCCTGTACTTTTTAGGGGACAAGATTCTCTAGTAGCCATTTAATAACTCTCATTTCTTATTGAAATAATATGAATGGATATCTGGTCCTGGCAATCAAACAGCCCCTTACTAAGAGAGTAAACTTAAGTAGCATTCATGAAAGCAATTATTTTGTTTTAAAAAAGAAAAAACTCAAAGTGAGGCTCAAACTTTACCTACTCAATGACCATTTGTATACCCCACAACTTTAAAATAAAAAAAAAGAAGAAACCAGGCTTGGTGGCTCAGCCTGTAATCCCAGTGCTTTGGGAGGCTGAGATGAGTGGATTGCCTGAGCCCGTGGGTTTGAGACCCGCCTGGGCAACTTGGCGAGGCCTCATCTCTACAATAAATCAAAAATTAGCCAGGTGTGGTAGCATGCACCTGCAGTTCCAGCTACTTGGAAGGCTGAGGCCTAAGGATTGCCGGAGCCCAGCAGGTCGAGGCTGCAGTGGCTGGGAGCGGCCACCGCACTCCAGTCTGGGTGCCAGAGTGAGACTCCAACTCAAAAAAAAAAAAAAAAAAAGAATTATGGCCTTTTAGGAGTGTATATAGTCTAATTTTTACAAGCAAATGGTATGCCCAGACATACCTGTTACAATATAAATACATACATGTTGCTTTGGGGGAGTGCAAATAAGAAAGCACCTAGGTTGGGACATCAGGATGGAATTGTCTGAGAAGGTAACATTAGATCTGAGGCTTGAAAGTCTAGTAAGAATAGTCAAGGTAGTTAGGTATGAGGGAAAGGCTTTCCAAATATAGGAAATAGTGTACAGAAAAAGCCAGGAGACAGGAATGATCACAAACCTTTTAGAAAACCACTTGGCATGACTGAAGTATAGAGTATAAAAACAGAGAAACTAGAACAATAAAAGGAAAATGCTGTAGCCTTTCATGATACACCTAAAGAAGTTCTGATTTTGTCTAGTAGACAATGGAGAGGTAAATAAATAATATCAAACAGAAAACTGACAGGATAGAAGAAACACTGGCTAGAGAGGATGAATTGGATGGGGGTGGGGGTGAGCACAGCAAGATCAAAATTAGGGAGACCTTGGGCAAATCCATTTAGGTGCTTATAAAGATGTGATGTGGAATTGGAGAAAAAGAGGAACTCCGGAGGCATTTAGGAGGTCAAATTTATGGGATGTATGAACTTCTTAGGAAGGAGAAGCCACAGGTAACTGGCTTAGGGCACCAGATAGGTGTAATTAACCATGAGAGTAACAAAGGTATAAAACAAGAACTGGAGTGAGTCTTTGCATTTGTGGATGCACTGAATTTCAGATGACCATGGGTCCTATAGGAGGAAAGGGCAAGCAAGTATGAGGGTGTTCAATTGTTAATTGGCAATCACTTAATAAACCTACTTCATTATGAAAAACCAAACTTCTAGTTTAGGTCAAAAGGTATGGTATGTTTTCAACACATTTCTAAGATTCCTAAGAATAATACTGTATTGTATATAGTTCTTTCTCAAATAATACATCCATATAATATGTCTCATGATTACTTAGATATTTTGGAAAATCTCTCATCCAGTATAGTTTATATATGATCAGAATGCAAACATTACTAACCTGTTCGTAGACAGGCCACATTTGCAAGCCACCACTCTGGGATTCTGGGCAGAATCACAATTACTCGATCTCCCCTTTGCAAAGCACAGGCTTCTGTAAGTATATTGGCAAATTTCCTGGACAGATATCCCAGTTCCTCAAAACTCCACCTCACCTCTTCTCCATTTCCATTGATCCACCAGAAGGCTGGATTGGAAGGTTTCTTTCCAGCCTGAGGGAAGACAAACCAGTCATGGATTTAAAGGTTGTTAATACAGTTAAATTCTATTTCAAGGTACTTAATGGAATATATTATCTGAAGAAAATGTACAAGTCATTAGTTAGGACAGGCATGAACTATTTGGAAATGATGCTGAGGGAGATGTCATCAAGATGGCTGACTAAAGATCCCTAGTACTTACCTCCTACACAAAGAAGAATCAAAACAGTGAGTAGATAACAACATGACAAGCAGAGTGTTTAAGGGAGAACATTGGAATTCAGCAAGAAAATGACGAAGATTCCATGAGACATGGAAGCTTGAGATGGAAGCATAGAAAGGGAAGCAAAGCAGCTGGATAGAATTGTCTTGGAGCCAAGAGGTACTCCTCTTAGTGGGAAAAAGGTAAGTGGAAGATCCCTGGAAGTCCACATTCCCACCACAGATGCCTGAAGTCTTACCTATAAGAGAGCCCCTCAGCCCTCACAGGGTGTCAGCCTAGTATAGGGAGCTGCCTGGAGTCCACACAACTGCATTGTTTCAGAGAGAGAATTCTTGCTATGTGCCTCCCACCAGCCCTGGGACCCAAACTACTACAGCATAGTGCCATCTTGAAAACAATCACCACCACACCACATCCTGCCATGGGGCCAATAGCCCCAGCATCTCCATATTCCTTGGGGCCCTGTTGATATCCCAACACATTTACCTAGAGGGCTGCATCATTGCAACACCATAAAGCCACCACATCCAGAGCACCCACACCCATACACACTGCCCTACTCCCCAGGGAACAGGCAACCCACCAAGTCAGGGATGCTTTCCCAGGGCATAGAATACTGAAACACACACTCCCCAGAGCCTGAGAGCTGCATGCTGAGCTTGCTGCCATGAAATAATGACCTTTCCCCCTCCGATAATGAGACAACATGTGCCATCTGGGGACCTGAGGACTGGCCCATCCAGGCCACCAGTGCCCATGTACACTACCCAGGCACTTGAGGACTGACCTACTCAGGCCTGCAATGCCATTACCCACATGCACTGCCTTGGAGGCCTGAAGAATGACCCATTTAGGGCCCATTAGCACCACAGCCAGCACCTTTATGTGCTGCCCAAGATCCCAAAGGCTGCCTTTTGAAGGTTAGCAACTGCCACCGTCAGCGCCTGCACATGCCACTTGGGGATGCAAGAACAAACACACTTGAACTGCTGCTGCTACCACCTGACAAACCTGCCCCCTTCAGCTACAGAGCCAACATATGTCTTTGCATGCCACCTAGGAGACCAAAGAACAGTCCACCTTGAGTCTGCCACCACCATTGTCAGTGCCTACAGATACCTCAGGGGCCCAAGGACTAGCCTGCCCAGCATCTCCATCCCCAGCTAAGCTGTGTCACAGCTCTGCAAACAACCACACCTATTGAAGACACTGCGGAAGTTGCAGACACCACTAAAATTGATTAAAGCAACAGAAATATAGAGACCACTACTGTGTCCACGCAGAACCAAAACTAAAGAACACTATCCAACCAACACTATAAATATATCTGTAGGAAGAATCTTACCCATCCTATGAAAGCTACTCCATAAAATTGGAAGAAGTACCTGTTACACCAGATGTGTAGATATCGATGTAGGGATATAAGAAACATGAAAAAAGACTGAACTCAGTGGCTCAGCCTGTAATTCCAGCACTTTGGGAGGCTGAGACAAGTGGATTGCCTGAGCCTGCAGGTTTGAGACCAGCCTGGGAAACTTGGTGAGACCTTGTCTCTACAACAAATAAATAAATAAATTAACCAGGTGTGGTAGGGCACGCCTGTAGTTCTGGCTACTTGGAAGACTGAGGCAGAAGGATTGCCAGAGCCCAGCAGGTTGATGCTGGGGTGGCCGTGTGCATGCCACTGCACTCCAGCCTAGGCAACAGAGCGAGACTCCAACTCCAACTCAAAAAAAAAAAAAAAAAAAACCCACAAAAAACAAGTAAACATGACATAAAGAAACACAATACTTCTCTGGTAACAGCCCCCAAAGAAAAGGAAACCTATTAAATGCCTGAAAAGGAATTCAAAATAATGCTCTTAAGGAAACTCAGCAAGATGCAAGAAAACATAGATAGAAAATACAAAGAAATCAGGAAAACATTCACGATATGAATGAGAAATTTAATAAGGAGATAGATACCATTTTTTTTTTTTTAAAAAGACCAAACAGAAACCTGGTACTGAATAATTCAATGTATGAAATTTAAAAATCCAATCAAGAGCTTCAAGGCTAGCCTAGCTCAAGCAGAAGAATTTCTGAATTTGAAGACAGGTCTTTTGAAATAACTTCATCAAACAAAAATAAAAAGAATGAAGGAAGTTTACATGTCATGTAGAACACCATTATTTGGATGAATATTCACACCTTGGCAGTTTCAGAAGGAAAAGAGATGAGAAAAGGCATAGAAATTTTATTTAATGAAATAGTAGCTAAAAAATTTGCAAGACTTGGGAGAGGAATATTCATCCATATATGGAAACTCAAAATTCTTAAATAAATTCAACCCCAAAAAAGGTCCTCTCTCTGAAGCACATTATTATAGCTGAACTTTCAAAAGGTAAAGACAGGGAATTCTAAAAACAGCAGAAATGTCAAGTCACATATAAGGAGATCCTTATCAGACTAACAGCAAATTTCTCAGCAGAAACCTTACAGGCCAGGAGGGAATGGAATGATGTATTCAAAGTGCTGAAAGAAAAAAAAACCTGTCACCCAGAAATACTAAACCCAGCAAAGTTATCCTTCAGAAATGAAGGAGAAATAAAGTCTTTCTTCGACAAGCAAAAACTGAGGTAATTCATCACCACTAGGCCAGTCCTATGAAAAATGCAAAATGGAGTGGAAGTGAAAGGACAATATCTATCATTGCAAAAATGCATGAAACTATAAAACTCTCTGATAGAGCAGATAAACAAGTGAAAAAGAGAAAGGAATTAAACATTATTACTAAAGAAAACCAACAAACTGCAAATATAAACAATAAAAGAACAAGGAACATACAAGACAATCAGAAAAACAACAAAATAACAGGAGTAGGTCCTCACCTATCAATAACTGTTTTGAATGTAAATGGCTTAAATTCCCCAATTAAAATATATGAATTGACTAAATAGCTAAAACAAACAAACAAACAAACAAGACACAGCTATAGGCTGCCTACAGGAAAATAATTTCATCAGCAAAGACACATATAGCCTGAAAATGAAGAGATGGAAAAAAAAATTCCACATAATAGAAACCAAAAGCTTGCACTTATAGCTACACTTGTAGCAGACAAAATAGACTTCAAATCAGAAAATATAAAAAGATACTTTCTTACTACTCTTTTTTAATGTTCCACTAAAGAGCCAAAGTGACCTTCAAATGACAAAAGGAGCCAAGAAACCAGAGGAGGGAGCAAACAAACCAGTTTGTTGGCATTGGGTGATTTATTATGGGGAACTTAAGCACAGAAGTGTGGTCTTGGGCAACCACAAGACAGGTAGATCTCTGTACCACAATCCCACAGAGTCAGGGTTTATATCTTTGGGGAAAAGTATACACGATCTGGAAGGAATGCTATAGGCATCACAGCCTATGATTTCTGCAACAGCATCAAGGGTTGTTTTGGAGGAAACGTGAAACTTAAAATGAATAGGTGTTCCTACGTAAAGAGAAACACATCAACTAGACATTTTGGAGGCATTCCAGACTCGGGGTTAGTCAAAAGTTACATGGTGGATTAACATTTAAAACAAAGCCACTCTTGTCCCAACATTTGTTTTTAAAAAAATCAATCTAGCATTATATAGGCTTTCTCAATCAACCATGGAACTATTCGTATTTGAGGCTAGATAATTCTTTGTTCTGGGGGCTGTCCTGTGCGTTATGGAATATTTAGCAGCATCCCTAGCTTCTACCTGTTAGATGCCAGTAGCAACCTACCTCAAACCCAAACCCCCTCCATCCTTTTTGTTTCCTATCATGGAAACAAAAATGGGCCCAGACAGTGTCAAATGTCCCCAGGGTCAAAATTGCTCCCAGTTGAGAAATTATAGTCTGACTAGCTTTTACTCCATACCTTTTCCATATTGGTCCATTGGTCCAGGACGTCTTTAGCAAAGTTGAAATACTCTGGAATCTCCAGTTTAAAGTTTTTTTTCATGGATTCATAGTTGGAGAAATTCTGAGGAGTTGCTGTTCTATAATCTTTATGCAGTGCTTTCACAGAACCAGGAATTGCTAGACACTGAAAACACTTGGTGCGAAGTAACATCTTCATGGTGACGGGAGCTAGCATCAGTCTTGTTGGATGTGTTAGCACTCAGGATTTCCACAGAAACCAATCTACGTACAAACAGTCAAAAAGGATATGTATTTGTTTCCATCCTAAAGATAGCCATACCCCATAGCAGCTGAGTTTTACTATTATTAATAATAATAATAATAGTATCAGTTTCTGAGTATCTCCTGTGTTCCAAATGCTGTACTTGATATTTTACATACACTTTGTCATTAGATCCTCAGAGGAACCCTGTGAAGTAAATGGCCATTATCCTGCTTACAGATAGAGAAAATGGCTAGTAACAGGCATTCACTGGATTTGAACTTGAAACTATCTGGTCCCAGTCTGTTCTCCTGACTACTATGCATTGTTGTTTATCATATGCATTTTCAAATAAGTAAAGATCTGGGTCACCCACTTAATCTCAGAGAAAGCAAAGGGCTAAGGCTTCTTATCTAATATCTTTCACATGCAGATTTCAAAAGTAGTACAGAAATGTTCAGCAGAATCGTTCACAGTGTATACTCTACAGATGAAGAAACTGAGAGTGGCCCACTACCAATTAGACATGAAAGCACTGACACAGTTTAACTGCCTCGTTTATAGTCTGCAATTCCCATGTTCCCAATCGTAGCCTACGCTACCTTCAAGTCCAGACTTGAAGCTGCATTTACTGGAAATGTAATAATGGGGCTTTAACCTTTAGGACTTTGTGGGGGAGGCCCCTTTGGGTTATTCTCTGCTTCTGTGGGAAATCATCTGATTGCATGGTCGTTTACTTGGCTGAGGCTGTTAAAAATATTCTAGAGATTATGAGTGTTTGAGGTTCTCCTCATTACACTTTCTGTCATTTCCCAAATTTCCTACGATGAAACATGTATTACTCTCATAATTATTAAATCATCATTCTAACTGCAATTCTAACTGTGTGGCACATAACCCACCTGGCTATGTGGAAGCATTTCTGTACTGATAACTTGCCAAAACAATACATAATAACAGATGTCAGCTGAGCTTTACTCTAAATGGACCTGATAATGTACCCAATGCATTGGGAAACTTGAGTGCATCTTCTGACCTTCCCACCTATTGGTGTGAGGACCTGACAAGTCAGTGATCTTGAGTCCTGTGTATGAGACCATGCAGTTTGAAACCTTTTCATTTTTTACCTACAAGAAAACTGGAGCCCCAGAAAGAGGAAACAACTTGCTTCAATATGCCATATCAGAATTAGAACTAGAATTCCGGTCTTTGGATGGTCTATAGGATTTCAATAGAAGAGTGATTCTCAACCCTGGCTGTACATTTGAATCATCAGGAAAGCTTTTTAAAACATTCTAACGCCTAGATCTTGGACCAATTACATCAGACTCTCTGGGAGTGGACTCTGGGCCTATATTTTTTTAAATCTTCTTAGAGGAGGCCGGGCTCGGTGGCTCAGCCTGTAATCCCAGCACTTTGGGAGGCCGAGGTGAGTGAATTGCCTGAACCTGTGGGTTCGAGACCCGCCTGGGCAACTTGGTGAGACCTCATCTCTACAATAAATCAAAAAATCAGCCGGACATGGTAGTGCGCGCTGTAGTTCCAACTACTTGGAAGGCTGAGGTGGAAGGATCACCGGAGCCCGGCAGGTCGAGGCTGCGGTGGGCGGGAGCGGCCACTGCACTCCAGTCTGGGCGACAGAGTGAGACTCCAACTCAAAAATAAAAAATAAAAAAAATAAATAAAATAAATAAAAATAAAATCTCCTTAGAGGGCTGGGCTCGGTGGCCCAGCCTATAATCCTGCACCTTGGGAAGTTGAGGCAAGTGGATTGCCTGAGCCGTGGGTTCGAGACCCATCTGGGTAACTTGGCGAGACCTCATCTCTACAATAAATTAAAAAATTCGTCAGGCGTGGTAGCGCGCATCTGTAGTTCCAGCTACTTGGAAGGCTGAGGTGAAAGGATCGCCGGAGCCCAGCAGGTCTATGCTGCAGTGGCCGGGAGCGGCCACTGCACTCCAGTCTGGGTGACAGAGTGAGACTCCAATTCAAAAAAAAAAAAAGAAAAGAAAAGAAAACTGGAGCCCTAGAAATAAGAAACAACTTGCTTCAATATGCCATACCAGAATTAGAACTAGAATTCCAGTCTTTGGATGGTCTATAGGATTTCTATTTTACCTTACCTTACCTTACCTTACCTTTTTATTTTATTTTTTTATTTAGTTGGAGTCTCACTCTGTTGCCTGGACTGGAGTGCAGTGGCCGCTCCCGGCCACCATAGCCTCGACCTGCTGGGCTCTGGCGATCCTTCCACCTCAGCCTTACAAGTAGCCGGAATTATAGGCATGTGCTACCACGCCCGGCTGATTTTTTAATTTATTTATTGTAGAGATGAGGTCTCGCTGCCCAGGCGGGTCTCGAACCCGTGGGCTCAGGCAATCCACTCACCTCAGCCTCCAAAGGCACGGGATTACAGGCTGAGCCACTAAGCCCGGCTGTCTATAGGATTTCAATAGAAGAGTGATTCTCAACCCTGGCTGTACATTTGAATCATCAGGAAAGCTTTTTAAAAAATTCTAACGCCTAGGTCTTGGACCAATTACATCAGAATCTCTGGGAGTGGACTCTGGGTATATATTTTTAAGAATCTCTTTACAGAGCCGGGCTCAGTGGCTCAGCCTATAATCCCAGCGCTTTGGGAGGCCGAGGTGAGTGGATTGCCTGAGCCTGCGGGGTTCGAGACCCACCTGGGCAACTTGGTGAGACCTCATCTCTACAATAAATAAAAAAATAAAATTAGCCGGGTGTGGTAACATGTGACTATAGTTCCAACTACTTGGAAGGCTGAGGCGGAAGGATCGCTGGAGCCGAACAAGTCGAGGCTGCAGTGACCGGGAGCAGCCACTGCACTCCAGTCTGGGTGACAGAGTGAGACGAGACTCCAACTCAAAAAATAAAAAAATAAAAAAATTTTTTAAAAAATCTCCTTAGAGGATTCTAATATGCAGCCAAGGTTGAGAATCATTTGTGAACCAACATTGTCAACATCACCTGGAAGCTTGTTAGAGATGCACATTCTCAGGCCCTTCTTCAGATCTAGTGAAGTCAAGGATTTTAACATTTTAACAAGATCCCAGGTGATTGGTGTGCACATTCAAGTATGAGAAGCACAAGTCTCATGGTCTATAGCATGATAACTAATTCTCTGGCTATTGACTCACAGTCATGCAATAGGGTCCCAGTTTTGCCATTGGTTAATGATGTGACCTTATCTGAAGTATTGACCACTCTGAACCCCAGTTTCACAATTTCACAGTTTACCGATTGTAATAATATTAAAGACTAATAGAACTTTTGTCAGAGAATTGTCCCATAGATTGAATGTGACAGTGCATGCAAAATGCTTATCATGGTGCCTAGCATATTACTCTCCATTAGAACAGTGGTTGGCAAACTTTTTCTGTCAATGGTCAGCTAGTAAATGTTTGAGCTTTTGTGAGCCATATGGTCTCTGCTGCAACTACTTAACTCTGATGTTGAGATAGCAGCCATTGACAATACATAAATAACTGGGCAAAGCCTTATTTATGGGCACTGAAACTTGAAGTTAATATGATTTTCATGTGTCATGAATTATTATTCCTCTTTTGACTCTTTTTTCAACCATCTAAAAATGTAAAAATCATTCTTGAGCACTACTGTAATAAAGTCAACGTTATTTTGTATGAAACATCTGAATACATTTAAAAAGGCTATTGTGAGGGCATTATTGTGAGCATCTATTTTGCAATAATGTTTAAAAAACAACATCAAATCAGTTGTAAATTAGTTTAAATATATTGCCTTAAGGGCCTAAAGAATGTGCCAACAGACTTTAAGTGACTGTTGCAATATCCTTGTCTAAAAAAAAAAATCATTGTTGACTTAAACGTTTTCTTCCTTTTTTTTTTTTGAGTTGTAGTCTCACGCCATCACCCAGACTGGAGTGCAGTGGCATGCTCCCGGCCACCGCAGCCTCAACCTACTGGGCTCTGGCGATCCTTCTCCCTCAGCCTTCCAAGATGGCGGAACTACAGGCGCGCACTAACACACCCCGCTAATTTTTGATTTATTGTAGAGACGAGGGCTCGCCAAGTTGCCCAGGTGGGTCTTGATCCCACGGGCTCAGGCAATCCACTCGCCTCAGCCTCCCAAAGTGCTAGGATTACAGGTTGAGACACCGAGCCCAGCCAAACATTTTCTTTAACAGTTGTTTTTTTTTTTTAAATCCAATCTTTCTCTTGTTTTTTTTTTTCTTTTTCCATTGAGGAAGTCGTTTACCTTTCCTACTCTCTGAGAAGTATTGACTTCATGGTACACATTTTAAAACATTTCTGATTTGAATATTTTTGTACATTTTTATCAAGGATGAAACCTTCTCTTCTAGTGAAAAAAATCATTCTTAGGTTGAAGGTTACACAAAGACAGACAGAAAGCTGGATTTAGTCTATGGGCTATAGTTTGCTGATCTTTGTACTTGAATGTAAATTCTATGAGTGCAGGGGTCTTACTTGTTGTGTTTATGCTACTACTGCTGGCAATTATAATAGCGTTTTGACCATCATAGGTACTTAATAAGTATTTGTTGATCATTCATTGCTTTTTCAGAAGGGAGTACTTTTGGATGTGGTTTATTTCAACAACTCAGAATTATAGTGGACCCAAGAAGTGCCTCTACTGATTTATGTGACTACCTGTACTGTCCATATGTGGCAGTTTTTTTTTTGTTTGTTTTGAGTTGGAGTCTCACTCTGTTGCCCAGACTGGAGTGCAGTGGCCGCTCCTGGCCACCGCAGACTCGACCTGCTGGACTCCGGCGATCCTTCCGCCTCAGCCTTCCAAGTAGCTGGAACTACAGGCTACCATGCCCGGCTCATTTTGATTTATTGTAGAGATGAGGTCTCGCCAAGTTGCCCAGGCGGGTCTCGAACCCACGGGCTCAGGCAATCCACTCACCTCGGCCTCCCAAGGTGAGGGATTGCAAGCTGAGCCACCGAGCCCGGCTTGACATAAAACATTTTTATTATTGCAGAGAATTATTTTGGGCAGTGCTAATCTTTATTGATAATATATCAGAATTGAATTGATACAAAACATTAAAATATAGGAAGATTGAGAGAGAATATTTCCAAGATAAGATTTTTGTAAGGGTCCAGATTTAGTAAAGTGTTGTTCACTGTTCTATTGCCTAAATAGGTCATGGGAAGGGAAACATTAACAGAAATTCGTTGGCAGGTTGTAGGAGAAAAGACTGCTCTTTAGAACAGAATTAAAATCACTCTGAGGCCCAGTTTCCCTATGGGTTAAGTCCTCAAGTGTCATTTTGTTTGGCATTTGGATTCGGTAGAGAGGGACTACTGGTTTTCTGCTGTCTGCTGACAGGTTAAAGCTTGTACCTTTGACTGCCATCTCTCTTCTTAACAGAATTAGCATTGAGTTTCCTTCAACTGAAGGAAGAAATTATAAACACAAAATTTTTAGATGTAACTTGTCTCTTTTTGTTTTTAATTTTTTGTATAATGCCCTCAAATAGTTAAAAAAAAAAAAAAGACAAAAGGTAGACAGTGAAAACTTTGCCTCTTATCCTCAATCTCAAAGCTGCCCAGTTTTATCCCATCTGACCTCCCAATGAGCCACTAATATTGTTGCTATATATATTTTCAGGGTTACTTTATGAATGCATTCAAGCAAATATGACTATAGATTCTTATTTCTCCACCAATTTTACACAACAGATAGCCTAGAACACAAAGTATTCTGTCCACTAAGAACATTTTTTTTTTTTTTTTTTGAGTTGGAGCCTTACTCTGTCGCCCAGACTGGAGTGTAGTGGCCGCTCCCAGCCACCG